>NW_010562958.1:19686-48521 GCF_000687285.1 Phaethon lepturus
GGAAAAATAGAATTTGAAAGAAATCTCTTCTATAAACAGTATAATTTTGAATAAAAAGGCCAACTGACACAAAATGTTTCAGATACAACATTTTGAAAAACTGTTGCAAAAACTATGTATTATTTTCTGTAAACTTAATTAAAAACAAAACCAACAACAGTTTCTCCAGTTCTGAAAGCTGAGTTCAAATATGACCTGACACAGTCCCTTTGAATTTAAAACCTGAAAGCTAGAATCACTCCAGAGTTCACAACAGGCTGAGGAGACCTGGACAGCAAAAGTGTTGGCTCTCCTTCTTCAATTCTTGAGTTTTCCAGCTGTTGAGCTCTTCTGGATCCATCTGTCCTTTTTGGCAAATTTTTGGCATCTAGATGCCTCCCTGGAAGATAGGTCAGACATGGCCTCTTATTTATTTGCTCTGTAGTGTCACTGAGATTATGAGGCAGTATCTCTAAATTTTTAAACTAACTTCATCTTTGAACATGTGCATCTCTATAAACAAACAGTTCTTCAACTCATTTTTTTCTGCAAGCCCAGAAACCCATTCTGCTTCACACCAATAACGGGCTTTGCCAGCTCTGAAGACAGAGCGGAGCTGCTCTGCTGTTTCGATGCATCAATATGTAAGTACTCAATTGGCAGCTGGATTACTGCACAGCATGCATGTTTTTCTTTGCGAGTATTTTTTTTTTAAATTCAAGGGTAAATGTCAAAACAATGCTGTAAAACCAATTAAGGAGAAAGAAAACAAGATTAGAGGTGCTACTTGAATTATTTATTGTTGTTCACTGTAGCCAGGACTTTAAATAAGTACTTAATAGACCTTACTGTAACTCTCTGAGCAATACAGCAATTTATTTAATGCACAGTTCAGCAGTTTCTTAACATTAAACTGAAGTAGTCCATGTAGCATGTTGTGAGCCTTTTTGAAGCCTCCTAAATTTCGGCTGTTCACTGTTTATGAAAATCTTCACAGAGCACTAAATTTATTAATTTCATTCAATAATCTGATATACTAAAAAGATATTGATTTCTGTGGAAGGGAATACCAAGATTTATTGACCAGAAAGATTAATTCTGACCAATTTAAACCCAAGGTCAATATTTATCTTGAGGGGAAATAAATCTTGATATTCAGAAAAACAAAAGGCTGCTATGCAGATATTGTTATTTATAGTCTCAGTGTTTTAATCAGAAATATTTGGAAATCGCCTCTCTATAGACTTGAATTTCAGGTGTTTGACCTTTTTCGTCGATATTAATATGATAAAGTGGGAAAAATACTTATAGGACTGGGGAATGGCTTTTTTCCTAACTATCTCCACCAGCATTTCTGGGGAATATACTGAATAGAGTCAGGAAGCATTTACTTTTAAGAACGAAGAGATTGTCAACATAGCCACAGATTTACTGATTTGTGGTCTGCTAAAACCAGGAGCCTTGTGAAGTACACACAGTTCAGCACTGATCAGCCGCGTTGTGTGAATGTTCAGGTTCCGTATCTGAACCGTGCGGAGGGTGAAGGGGGTGGCACGGGGTCTGCACACTGCGGCTGGGGCACACGCCTCGTGGTGGGGCCCAGAGGCAGACCAGCTCCACAGTCCCTCACACAGCACCACCAGCTTGTCCCAGTTATCCAGGAACCGTGTCCTGTTCTCCTGCTATATCATCTGTATATACCATACTGCCTTTGTGACCTAGTGCATTACATAGGACCTGTGGCTAAGGCACGAAGCAGGAACCCAAACGTTACATACGATAAACTTAATTTGTTTCTCTACATCACACAGAAGATGATAAACTCATCAGGGCGTTACCCTCCATGCTGTCATGCAAACCAGCCTAATGAAACGGAGGATGAAAATCAGTAATACCTGTGTGCACGGTAGGTTGCCCTTCACACAGCCGACAGAAGAAGGGTTTCTGACGTTGAAGGAGAAGAAGTTCTGGTTTTGAGGGAGGATTATTTGTGATGTCATTATCTGACTATTTGAGCTGTAGGTGTCTTACTCTCTAAACATTTGGGCTGAGTTCCAATTCTTTATCTACACATGCGCTTGCTTGAAAAATAGTGTCAGACACTCGTTAGCAGTAACCTACAACTTTTGAAATTGACACCGTTTGCCTACAGGAAATTGTCTTTTTGAAATACTACTTGGTACTAAACCATTCTGAGATAATTGTTCCAATTAAAAAATACATGGGGCATTGCTGTGCACCTCAGGACGGTAACTTTATTGTGCTGTGAAAGAAGTCAACGAGAGTTCAAAGTATTCAGCCACCTGCAGAACTGATGATAGAGAGCCAAGAATTTGTAATTCATGCTGGAAAAAGAAACTATTCTACATGCAGATACAGTGTCAAAATGGATGTGAGTTTTAGCTTTGCTCCTTCTCCTCCTCCACCCTGGCTCTCCCTCTCCCAGCTTCTAAAAAAAAAAGAAAATGAAACGATGAATTTCTTATGTCTGAGTATTGCTGAGCTCTGCATAAACAGGAATATGCTCGCTATAGGGAAACAGTGAGATTCAACTATTCCCATTAAAATGCTAATTACCGCCCTTTTATAGATCAGTTGGAGAGGATTTGGGGAACAAAAATAGCACCCAGAGATTATCACAGAAAGAAAAAATTCAAAGAAGAAAACATGACATGAAAAAAGCTTGCTTCTAAATTTAGAAGCCCACTAAAGTGAGGGTAACCATTTATTCTCCCTGGAGCTGCTCCATATATTAAACTGATATTGAGAAGTCAAGAATTGCTATGCTTCCAAGCACAGTTCACAATTTGGATTATTGTACTTTCATATATTTTGTGTCCTGTCCAAGCTATCACTGACATCTTAAAACAAAGTCCTACAGTCCTCACTATGTAGAAATAATGTCGGACAACAGCATTAAGCAATATAATAATAAAATTACCTGTTATTAAAAACAGAGCATGATTTTTTAGAGGAAATATATTACTCAGCTGTAAAATAATATGTTTGCCATTCACTCTAATGTTTCAACATTATGATTCAATCTTCTAAAAATATGACATGGAAAATAACAGCGTAATAAACCAATTCATCATAATGTGTAAAAGAAACTACTGGAATAAATTGTAATAACCTTTCAAAAACTAGCAGCTTTTAAAAGTATTAATTTCTACTCCAGATAATTGGAAAAGACACCTGGGCGGCTAGGCAATATTTTTTATGGGATTGCCCTGTCAGGGACTCAGATTGTCTTCAGAGTCAGGACCGATCGTTTAGCACTAAGTGACAGTGAATCTTGCAAATGGGTCTTCCTGGATGCTGTTTGCTATAAATTACCAAGCTGAACTCTCCTTCAAGGTCAACCATAAAAGAAAGCAGATATCAAATGGCCTTCATAGAGACCCAAAGTAGTCCTGAGGCCTCACAGAAGCAGGGGCTGGTTGTGTTGGAACCCATAAAATTGACTTAATAAACCGACAACATAAATTATTATCAAACTTTGAAGATATTCTTGGGAACTAAATAGCTGAAGAAGGTAACCGAGAGTTGTAGTTCAGAGGAAGGAGGACTGACACAAGTTGCTCCCCATTACATAGCAGTATGTGCAACGATATTAAATTAATAGCATTAGAATTGAAGATATCAATATGTTTCAAGGCACACACGCAAAAGAACTTCCTAAAGAAAAGTAAGACAACCTAACTCTGTTAACTTACTTTACCTTTTGCCTTTCACAAAATCTCTTGGCATTTTTTCTCCAAATGAATATCAAGGCCATCTGTGTTTACATAAGCATTGTTAATTCCAGTGTTTCTCCTTTGAAATTATAGTTCTGGATTACTGAAAGTTTAGTCAGTGGTGTCTATAAAAGCAGCCAGCAGTGGCATAAACTTGTGCTAAAAAAGTGATTTTGGTACTTTTTTCTACGAAAGACAAGAAAGGGCTATAAGAAGTCTGAACCCTGATGTCTTGAAATAGCAGAAAGTTCTTTATTGCCATCTTTTTTTCTCCAGTATGGAAGCTGTGTTCCAAGGGTAACAAATGTTAGTTCACATTAAAACAAAACAAACAAAAAAAAAAAGAAGAAAGAAAAAAGTGTAGGCAAATTTTGTGACCTGGCTTGATTTGTGGCATCCACATTTAAGCAGAGCTCCCTGTCACTTCCCATTGGAAAGTCTGTGTACGGACCAACGGTGTGTTACGGTGCGTTTGCAAAGGAAGGGAAAGCAGGAGGGTGTGAGGGGGCTGAATGAGTGGCACAGTGTGGACTCGCTGCCGGGACACCACAGAGCCCGTGGGGCCGGAGGGAGCCCTGAGGGTGCTCCAGCCTTTGATAACGTGTTGGTTCGGGACATGTGCGGGGATGTCACAATCCCATTGTAACCCCTCCTGGTCCATTCCCACTCCACGGAAACGTACCCTCATGCTAATGTGCTTTTAAACATTTTTAAATTTTTAATTCTGTAGTGAGGTATTGGCACGCAGCAGCCTACTGCAAATCTTTAAGGAGCTGCTGGAGCGCACAGAGCAAAGCCTCGGCTAATGCGAAGTGCTGACGTGTTTTTCAGAAGCCTCTCAAAATGACAAATTTCTCTTTGCATATGTTATACTATTTAGCCTTAAAGCACCAACAGATTTTATGTTAAAAATAAATCAAAGTAAAGGTTTGGGGATTTATAGAGTGAACTCCAGCTTAACTATGCCACCTCTGCCAAACATCAACAGCATCCCCGGCAGAGCTGTGTAGAATATTGTGTAGTATGAAAACAGGCCCTTTTTTTAACTAAACTTTTGATAGTTTTACAATAGTCCTGTAAGAGCTCAGGAAAGGATAGAAACTTTACTGGACAAAGCAAAGGCTTTTGAATTCCTGTGGTTACCCATATGAATAAAATTACTTACAAAGTTTCATACCACCTATGTACCTTTCTTTGCTCAGCAATGCTGCTTTCCTCCTTCCCTCTCTGTATGCTGAGCCAGTCCTTCTTGTGCTACGGTAATACTTCTGTGTCTGTGACGACCTCTGGAACTGAATAGCTATTATTTCATATAATTGCCAAGGTACCCTCCTGAGAAATGAAACAAAGAGAGATTCTCCTCACAGCCACTCTGCAGTGAGCTTAGATGTCTGAGCCACAGACAAAACTAGGTCAAACAGCCTGTTTCCATATCACATACTGACCTCTCAACAATTTTGCTCTGTGATATTCCTAGTGGGTCTTAGCACAGACGTTTACAAGAAATGAGAGGAATAGAATCCTCTCTAACATTTTCTCTAAATTCAAAATAAATTGGTGACATAGTATGAAGTTCAGACTAAAGATGTGCTAATTGTACAGGGAAAAATCTAATTAAGCAAATCAGGAAACCCATAGCAACTATTGTCACATTCTTGTATGACAGAAGCATCAATCTGGCAGTCACTGGAGCATACGCTCAATAACTGCCTGAACTCAGATCCTTTTTCATCAAGACCTGCAAAGTTAAAATGAGATACCAGCTATGACAACAGTTCAGCTTCACAGACCATACTGAATGAAGCAGCACTTCCTTCTCTCTTTTCTTTTATCTACAAAATAAATAAATATATAAGAAAGCTCCCAAACAAAATACACTTAGCATACTTGTACATTGAAAGTGTTGAAATGTTATGAAAATTACATTCCCTGCTAGTGAAAGGGGCTGAGGTTACAATATTATAATATAATGTAATATAATGTAATGTAATATAATAAGTATAATATAATATAAATATTTTTCTTTATGCAGCCCTGAATATTTTCCATGGAAAACAGTGGAATTTGTGGTTAGGAGAAAACGGGAGATTTGAGTGAGAAGACCAGAGTGCCAGAAAGACAAAATCCCATGTCTGTAGGAGAGATTAAATTGCATCACTGATAAAAATTACCACTTCTGCTGGAATTCAGCTCTTCCAGCACTCATCACTCTGACTATAGGAAGAGGTTAAAATATTATGGTCATTTTGAAGGCCCTTCACTCTTTTAAAAATATCCCTAAAAATAGAAAGAAAAATGCTAGTCTCAGAGGCAGGGAAAGATATACAACTTATAATACTGTAAAGATGTAGGACCTATTTAAACAGGTTTGGTACATATGTCTTCCCAAAGCTTTTACATTTAAAAGTTTTATCCAAACAATGTGTAGCATAATTAGCATTGCTGGTTAAAGACCAGAGAAGGTTTTAGAGGGAGTAAGATTTTTTTCTTTTTAAACCAGCTGATATAGCTAGAAGGAATAGACCAGCTTTCAGGCATAAAAGAAAGTCAATACACTTAATGGTACGAAAAGAGTGATATAGGGCAACACAGCATTTGGGAGAAACAAAAAGTCCCTGCAAGGCTGATGTATGTGTTGCTGAGATCCATGAATCAGAGAGTTCAGGTGTAATATATGTAAAGAAAGACTATCAATAAAGCAGTAAATTCTCATTATTGTTTGACCAAAGAACTAACAAAAATCCCAGCCTAGAACACTGCAACATCCAGAGGGGAAAAAGAGAGATCTGAAAGAGGGGTCGGTCTGTGGCAAGGAGCAGATAAGGTGGTGGGTAGGATACGAGAAATGCAAATGAAGACTGGGGAGAATTTTGCAAATAAAAGCCACGAAAGGAGACACTGGCTAGCCAAGATTTTTCAGGGCTGATATAACGGTAATGGGAACAGTTTGCTACACAAGCAGGTGAAGTGTATTAAGTTTTGACTGAGCAGCCACATCCTTCCACGGGAAACGGTGTGCACGACATACATCTTCTGGTTAGCAAAATTGCACTTACCGGTATTCTCCAAAAGACTCATTCGCACTTTCTATGAAGAAGCTGAAGTGAGATACCCTGGTTACCCATGTATGAGGTTTTACTTAAGGACTGTAGGATAAAAAACATCACGGGGCTATAAATCAATTTCTGAGCACGTCTAGGTCATAGATTCATTAAACAGGTAACGTCGGAGATGGATTTCTGTATTCCATTCCCACTAAGACATAGTAAGCAAAACACCACAATAAAAGGACACAAATATATATTTCATAGATTAGGGCAGTTTTCTGGATAATGTATTATAGAAGATGCTATCACAGACTCGGTAGATTCAGTAGTACTTGCTGCACTTTAAATCCCTCATGTATTACCCACTCAGCTAAAAAGTTTCGTGTCTTAAAAGGGATTAGGTGCAGTTATTTACAGGTGGTCTCACAGAATAATGAAACAGAGAATACAGAACTAAGACTGTCTTGCTGTTCTATAGTTAGACAGATTTTATTTAATCTCCGTGTGATACAGAAGCTTACTGCAAAGTATAGCTTACAAAATTTGGCCCATAATTAACTGCTGCCCTTTTTTTTGGTATTTTGGATAAGGCAACTGAGTGAACCACCAGATAACAAAGAATACACGGTATTTTTTAACTGATAATTACATTTAATATTTCACAATATAGTCACTCATCTTTTTACTTAATGTAGATTCAGCCCAAGAAGCATTTCCAAAGAAAGTGAACAAAGCCCGTGCTTGTAATCAAGTGACTGGAGAATTGTGTAAGAACATGTTGCTAATCCATGTACTATGCTCCAGAGGGAGAAGTCAAACAAATGTAAATGCATTAGCATACTATGATAAAAATTAGGAGGTAGCAATTCCACATAAATTCATTTAAGTGTAGGCATGAGACTCAGTGCATGAAAGGGAGAGGGTAATTTACATATTACTGCTTCTCAGGGACATCGTCTTGAAAAACTGTTGCAAGGAGTACTTATGTTGGTATATAAAACGGAGGAAAGACACTGAGAAGCTTTTGAAGTCAATCAGAAAGAAAAATATTTGTGGCGGTATCAGTAAAGTCACCAGGAATAGTTTTGTGCTAGTAGAAAACCAAGATTGTCAAAAGCAAACCAGAAATGTTGTGGCAGTTGCCAATACTGGACACAAGTTTTATCTAGCAGAGACGACAGTACGCTACAATCTTCTAAAGTATGAGTCAATTTAGAAGCAGATACTCTGTATGTGTCAAATAAGCAGATAAAAGCACTAAGCTGTTTTTTAACTGAGGAGACACAAACTTACGTGTGCTACTAGAAACAAAAATTGCTGGGCTGCCAGGAGAAACGCTTTGTTTGCCATGGTAATGGGGTGTCAGTTATTTGTAAGGGACAAACACATATATATGACCTAATTTTAGAGGGGAAAGATATGGTACCATGATCACTAGAATGATAAATAATTATTTCCACCCTTTCCTTCACTATTTTGGCTTGGTATGGATGAAAAAAAGAATCAAAATGAGTATGTAAGTTGTCCTTGTTGATCACAGCATCCCCTGGCTGGATCACTTTTTCGAGCCTGCACTTCTACATAACAAAAGGTAACATCAGTTTGTTCGTTTTTTATCTTACAGATGAGCAAAACACTTTGGACTTTATTGCATTGTCACAGTTATTCTCTGCAACCCACGTTCTGAGAAGGATGAAACCCTCTTATAGTAATTTTTAAGGCAAATGAAGGCAAATTTTGCAAATTAAGGCAAATTTAAGGCTGCTGAATCGCTGCTGCACAGGGTAGCAGCCACTCAGTACCAGAGACGCTGCTCTCAGGAGGCACTTCCCATTATGACCTACAGGACAACAGCCTCTGTTGTTTACAATCAAATGAGCAAATAAAGGAGTATTAGTGAAACGTTTGCTATAAAACAATGAGATATGTAGCAAACTAGAAATAAAACAAACCCATGAAATCCTTCCTTAATTAAATTAAAGATACCTGATCCTTGCTGTATGGGCTTGTACCCAACATACCAATGGATGACAGGATCATATAGTTTATTAATTATACTCCACTACTTGATTTCAGGGTAGGTTCTTCCCAATCATCAGCAAACCCATGAGTTATCATTCCAGTCATCATCTGGGAATCATTCCCATCATAGGGAAAAGTTTCTGTCTAAGCAGATGAGCCATTCCCCCACCTACAGTGGTTAAAATGACACACTTTTTTTCAAGGTAACAAATACATTATTCAATATAGGCGGGACCTCTCTATACGTAAGAGTCCTTAACGAAATCTTAACTCCTAATCTCTTGTAAAACAGCTGTTAGGTTTCTCCTCCAATGTTTTCTGTTGTATCACATCTCTCAGGACAATTTTTTTCACAGGGGGGTCTCCCGGGAGACCTTTTTATAATGTTGTATGCAACACATTAAATTCATTCAGCTTTTAAGATACTTATTGGTGGGTTTTTTCTAGGGTTGACCCCTATAGGAAGACATGATTATCAGTCTCAAACACTCGTACCCATGATACTAGAATATATGCAGCAGCTGTTCTTTCAAAGGAACTAAAATGTCATTAGAAGACTGGAAGCAACAACCAGCTGCAGTAATGTCTGTCTTCTTCTAACCCAGTCAGGGAGAGAGGGGGAAGGTCAGAGACAATGTGTCTGGATGAATAGCAAGTAGCAGTAGAAGGTATTGCTCTGGGTCTTAGGAGGAATACACCCAGCTTTATACTTAACAGCAGTAGTTACTGTCTGAGATTTTAAGGACTTCAGTATTTAAATAGCTAAGTTGTCCCTTTAAAGGTGTCATCACATGTATGCTCTGCTTAGCTTTATTGTGTGAGGCATATTCTGTTCTTGTTGCACTGGTACCTTTTTGGAACAAATTTTAGCACAAGTCCTCTAGAGCAAGGTCTCCTGTTTGTGACATTTCTCAATGAATTATCATTTTCATTTTGGTTAGAGCTGTTCTTCCTTGGACTGATGAAATAGAGGGTAATGCACCACAGGAGCCAACAGCTGTGAGGTTTTAAAAAATAAATACGCACATCTGTGCAAAAGAAAGACAATGGCAGCAGAAACACGAAGCCAGTTCCATATATCCCCTGTATGGCCAATGAACTGGCAACAACAACCAGCCACCTTCTTTCATCCCTGCGGTCAGACAGACCCATCATGCCCAAACTCTCACACATACGGTGGAAGTGACAGCACGGTCCTTTCCCTCCAAAAAGGGCCCACATTTCCGGGCATAACATCTTTAAATGTTCGTAGCTCGCCTCAGAGACTGTGATGTAGGTCTGTCATTTCATTCATCATTTCCCAGGACGTGAAGTCAGGCTGGGTGTTGTGCTTCAGTGGTTGTCATCGAAAAATACAACACTTTAAACCAGAAGGTGCCACATGACAGGCCTGAAGGAAGACGTTTTAGCCAGGGTGCAGACACATCAGCTCTGGAGGCATTCCCAGGGCACACAGTAACTCAGCAAAAGAGATCAGAAATTTATGTAAAGGGACACTGGGAGCAGTAATTCGGGTACTCTGTGGGCCACCATGAGAAATCCAGAGCAGCACAGAGCTACAGAGGTGCATCCTCGCAGCGCCAACCGCTCCCACAGCGGAAAACTCTTCAGATCTTCATACCGAAAAATTCATCACATCCCAACCAGGCAATACTTTTGTTTCTACTCTGATTCTTGTTGAGAAGGAGAGACTGGGATTCAATTTGAGTTTGAGGAAAAATTATCTGTTGAACTGCCCTTTAGTTCAAGCTTGACTTTACTATTACAAGTATGTTATTAATAAATATGTAATCAGTTTAAACCAGCTGCAGCCCAGAGGACTTGTTTTAGACACCGCGCTCAGAGCGATCATAAGAAAATGTTCAGAATTTTCTTGGCCCTGAGGAAACAGGCTGGGGGCAATCAACACCTTTTTGGTCTGTTACAGCGAACACCTGGAAATTAAAACCTGTTTTCTGTAGCTGGTCTGCCAACGTGTAAACAGGCTGCTAATATACAGACTTGTTTCTGGTAATACCCGTAATGGGCTGGGCACTGTCTGAGCAGCAGAAGGCACCATGACCTCTCAGGAAGGTGCTGAGAAAGCAGGAGACAAGTGCCTCCAACACAGCAGTGGGGTGCTCTGGCAGACACCTTTCACACACGCTGCCTTGCCCCACATTTTCTAAAGAATCTGTATAGTATGGCCTTAGATATAGGCAGGTGAAGTGCACTGTGGGAGTTTGTTAGACCACTGCCCTGCTCCCTAAAACCTTCCTGTCATAAACTGGTAAGTATGTGATCTACACCTGGAGATAATTTTGTTTAGCGAAGGCCTGACGTAAAATAGCAAGGAGGTATTAAAGAAGAGATAAAATTATATAGTGCAAATGATGAATGGAAACCTGCGTTTCTTTCATTTCTTTGCAAGGACTGAAAGAAAGACTAACAAGCATAAGCATTTCTAGGCATTGAATTTGAATGGAACAATGCAGAAACTGCCCTGGGTGGTGATAGGTCAGTTATAGTACCCTAAAAGAGAAACAACTTGGAAGGGAACAATAGTTCCAACCATAAAAATAGAAAGCAGATGATAATGGATTTTTAGTTAAAGCTTAAACCAATTTCCATAAATAGTCTAAAGTTTACACACGTAAGTTGTTTCTTAATTTTCCCCAAGGAAAACATATAAATGCTTTGGGTTAAAATCTGAATCAGTTGCAATGAAAAGAAATCAGGAAATAATTTTTTTTTTCAATTTTGGAAGGAGGACCATTCTGTCATGCACCGTTTCTAACAGCATGGGTACCTCCCATATTATCTATTAAAAAAAGATAACGTAATTGACATTGTCATTGAGCTGAAGGCATTAGATCAATATTAGCTCGAAAGCTACCATAATCCTTGCGGCTTTAAGGTTTAAATGACATTGCTGAATATAAAGTGTATCAATTGTAGATGATTTTAGTATTAATTCCTCATTATTGTGGTAAAAATGATTAGCTTTATCAAACCTTCACCTGAGTTTCTTTGGCAAAATTACCTTAATTTTCTTTTCATTTTCGTTACAAGTCCAGGTAAAGATAATACAAGCAAGTTGAGTGTTCAAACGTACATGTTGTTTACTTATATGTTTATAGAGATAAGGATGCCTATTCTGTGATGTGAAATAATAAGGAAATTTATGTATTCCAGTCTGAACAGTTTGTATCATTGCTGCTAATGAAGTCTACTTAGTTCACTGAAGATGGTATGATATTTAAACAAGACCAGCAAAGTACATAAATCAGCATGTATGAAACAAAAAGGGGAAAATAAATCCTGGTGCTGGCACATTTCCTTCTGAAGCTTTGCAACAAATTAGAAATAATTCCAAAGAAAGGGTTATCTTTTACTAGATGACACTTTTATGAAATAGTTTTAGCTTTCTTTTTAGTGCAGGAAAGAAATCATTACAAATAAGATACAAGTGACCTACAGATGATAAATCTCCTCCTACCTATTTCTTTGTGTTTGGCTCTTTTGGCTTTATATTTAAAAAATACAGTCTTTTTAAATATGTTTACTTATATTTAATTTTGAAATCATTACTATGAAAATATGTAAGCCTTGATGTTACTGCCACAACCATTTCACATTCATTATTTATGAAACAGCATATAAAGCATATTAAAGCTTTGATCATCAGATGGCCTAGATATAATCTGGCCTCTTTGTTGTTTTGGGCTGGTGATTGTCTACAGTAATCTGTTTATATTTGACACTACCACAGTGCTCTAAGATACTAATATACAGCAACAGTATACAACTACAATGACTGTGGGATGGAAATTTCCATTTGCTCTGGAAAATATTCATCAACTCTGCGATGACAAAAAACATAATCACCATAATTAGGTTGTTCGGTATACAACGAATTTTGATTCATCATTCTTAGCTGGATTTTCTCCAGTTCCCCCTACTCTAACTCAAATGTATTTATTTTTTGGCTTCTACAGAGGTCTTTGTTATTTCAGTGATTTGGTGACATGCTTTAGAAATAACTGCTAGTCATACTCAAAGAACCAGATAGTCTAATATCAGAAGTTCACGAAATCTTAATGTCATTGCATCTACTTCATGATAGTGATTTGAATATCCATATAGTTTCACGGGTTTGCTGGATTAGAAGATGCTTATTCTGATTGCCTCTTATGGCATTCAAAGTTTTCTCTGGAAGAACTTTCATTGACATTAATAATCTTTGGATCAGGAATTTTGGGCTGTTAGTTGACTATCTTTAAGAATAGCATGAAGATATCTGGACTGATTTACTAGTAATGTCTACACTTGGGAAATATACTTATGGGACAATGACAGCCAGAAATGGAGAACTTTCTGCTGAGGTTATTTAAAAAAAATGTTTTCAAATGCCACCTTTCCAAGGCCATGGTAATGGCAGTGGCACAAGAAGTCAGGCAGCACAGAAATTCAGCAGGTCCAGGAGAGACTCTTGCAGGGAAGCAAAGAGTGCCCAGACGAGGGCAGGCGGCATGCCCTGGGCAGCAGCCGCTCCTGGCTCTGATAACATCACCTGCTCCTGGGCTGGTTGGCAGATTTTGAAAGGTGTAAAATCAAAAAAAAACCCAATGGAAAAACAACCTCTTTTTTGATTGAAAGACCCAACAAACTCAGTTTAATTTTTAATTCTCTGCTTCATCTTCAGCATATTGAAATGCGGTTAATAGTAGCAAGTGTTCATCCTAGATAAGGGAATTGTTGGTACTCATATGATTATGCTGTTTCTATAGCTGAGCCTGGCAGTGAGACAGAGCAAGACATAGCATCACACTATTAGGACAGTTAGTGCCTTTGACAAGAATCCATTTTCCAGTGATCAGAGATGCAGTTCCTATTACTTCTGTGCAAGCTCAAACATCAATGAAACAAACATTTTCCAGAAGACAAGTTGCTTTTAAATCCTTTTATGCAATGCTGATGTTTGTAACGTGTTTTTATAAAAGTCCAACAAAGAAGACAAGTGTGAAGATCAAGAGGAAGTGCATACAAATAGCATCTGTAATCTGTACCTGTAATAAGAAGTGAACTTTCTCAGTACTGCAGATATATTTTTTTTTTAATGACTCGGGCAAATCCTTTCCTAAATGTATTCATCAGTTTGGGTTTCTTTTGCTTCTTCCTTACTTAGCATAACGTCTTCAGAAATCTCAATTTTCAGAGTAACGTTCAAAATTGTGCACAGTAAGTCATCTGGGGTACTCAAGACAAGTTTTGTTGTTTCACAACTCTCTCCCTCCCACGCCGTGAAAAAAACACGGCTGTGGACTCATGCACGCCATCTGCTGGCACTTTCTAAACCTCTTGTAAGCACATTCTTGTTTCGTGGCCTCTTCAGGATTTCTTCCAGCGACACTAAGCACCCCCAGTACTTGTTAAGGTCGATCACAGTTATAGGTAGTTGTTCCTTAAAGGCAGCGTCTCCCCATGTGGACACCCAGCTCCTGAGCTATCTGACTTTAACAGGCACTTTCAAAACGATTTCTTTGCCTCAATTTCTTTAACTTTAAAACATGTTTTTTAATAATGCTGGTATTTTTTGCATTAGTGGGGAAAGTGTTTGAAAAATACTGGTTAGTATTTACACATTCCTTCATGAAAAATATTTTATTTCAGTGTGACTCAGTGCCATACACATCCATCCATCCATCTGTGTGGGTAAACAGTTTTTGGTATGTAGAACATGCACACTTGGTGCCAGTGATATATAAAATCTTGTAACAGTAACAAAACATTGAAAAAGGCATGCTGACATAATGGAGAATTGCATTTGCAGACAGTAGTGGTTTTCCAGACTACATTTTATGTCTTTTCAATCACTTTATTAATACAGCAGTTACTTACAATTTTAAACTTATGCACTTGCAGTTAAAAAAAGTTTTGTCAATATGTACAAAAATATGTGTCCATGCATGAATATGCACATGCATGTATGTATATGAAGATAAATGTGGATGTTTGCATGTCCAGGCATTTATGTAAGGCAAATAAACCAGCAATGTCTGAACACATTTTGAGCACCATTAGAATTTTCTTGTATTTAAAGGCATGTGTACATGTACCTGTGTACACGTGCACATACATATATGCAGGTGCACTCATATAATATCCCTCCCTGTGTCAGTAGGCTGAAAAGTAAGCAGCTGGGTCATGTATAACAGCAGGCAAGCTGAACTGCCTGCTGCTGTTTCATGTATACCCAACCACCATTCTTCAGGAAAAGATTGAAACCTGCTTGATACTCTTGTTCAGCAGTGACAGTAATCATTGGTAAGGAAATTGTTAAGCAGCTGAAGTGATAATCCAAGAAGAGAAGCACTGCGTAGCAAAGTTCCCTTTGGATGAGGAAAATGTATTGTGGTGGGATCAACAAAATAAATGGGTTCCTCCATCCTGTCTGCACGAACCGACTGCCTTGTCCTGGGGATGGGGACGAGGGCTTGTGCTTTCAGCTCCTACACAGATGTGCCCATCTTATATAAACCATTTGCCATACATTAATTTCTGGCTCACTAGAAATGGTATCAAAATAACACAAAGGCCTTGGTTCAGGCAACAACGGGAAAAGAGTTAAAGCAGTAAAACATCTGTCATTGAACCATCTCTTCTTTGTGCCTATTCCGTGGAGTCTTTGAAGGAGGAACCATGCTTATCTGCTTTTTTGCAAGGGGCTGATGTAGTTGCTAGTGCTAAGCAAGGAGAAAATAAAAAGGCGAACAAAATGCAAGGGTAACTCTGCGTACAGAAAACATTGCAACACTCAAAGCAATGCAAGGAGGTCTGAATCGTGTTTCTTGAAATGTAAGACATGACTTCCCCGAGCCAGTCACTCACTCTACCTCTAAACATGTCAATCTGTGGAAATTCAAATCTTAAATGACAGACATTCCAGTTTAGAAAATGTAATAGCGGTTAAGCAGAGTAAAACGTTATTCCAAAAATAATCTCTTAAAATGCTAGCACATGAGAAATAAACAATCGATAAATTTTATCACAATGCACTGAAGAAATAGGGCAAAAGCATAAATCTTCTAATCTCTGCCCCTCATTCTTCCTCCCACACTATTCCAACAATAAAAGTCTTACTTTATGGATTTGCTTGTTCTACTTAGGTTATCTCTGAAATGGAAAAATAGCTGGTTTCTGAAAATAAATATATTATGTTTTTTAAGAAACGGTTTGATAATCTTATGAAAGTTTTCAAGGCACTAAACCATTAAAGTTAAGCCTCTTATTAAGATCATATTTAGAAAAATGTCACAGTGACACATTTCTGGGGATCATAATCAAGAGAAAAGAGACTGACAAAGAAGACATTATTCTTCACAGAGGAACAGGAGAAGTAACATAAAATAATTTTTCTGTTACTTATATAAATCATTTGGTGCAATTATAACGGTGTTCAAGGATTAATATTGGAACATTAGAATGATAACATTTAAAATAATTGCTTTTGTTCCTTTAATCTCCTGGTTTCATTGTTCTTTCATCTTCTGCTTAAATCCAAATGTCTGCATTTGAAAACTTTTAAAAACATTTCACCAGAAAACCTCATGGAGATGTATTATCTCACTTTCATTTCTGTCCTGAGGCTATAGTGTTTGACAGTGACAGAAAAGAGTTTCAAGGACAATGTAATAACAGAGATGGAATAAATTAAAGGAAAGTATAAATTACTTAGTTGCAGAAATAATTTGTTCTTGTTCTAAAACTGTAGTCTGGAATAAATATTTTAGACTGCAAAAATGTCTTTAAAGCAAGAGCAGGCTTTTAAAAAGCTACTACTATTTAATTCACTGATAGCCATGTTTTGAAGGAACATTCCTAACATTATCCAATTACCACTCTCTGCAAACTATAAAACTGGAGTGAAAAGTTGATTGCATGTATATTCTGAAAGTATTTAATCATACCATCAACAGGGTCTTGCTAATCAGGCATAAATCTGAGGGATTAGTTAGAATACGGTGCTTGTTTCCTCAGTGCTGAAATACAGCAGATAATCCTCCACTGGCTGCTTCTACACGGGGCTAAAGCTGCTTCCACACGCCATGGCGGATTTGAGGGCAGCAGACTTTTGCCTCGATAGCTGCAGGTCTTTTTGACACCCTTTTCCTCTCCCCTTCATACCACCCGCCATGACCCTCTCCTAAAGCAGTCTGGACGGTTTTTAGGCGACAGGAACCGCTGCCGGCCGAAGGACGTGCTGTTTGGTTATCACCGCGCCGGCCGACACGCCTCTGCGCCGCGGACGGGGCTCTTGCTGGCTTTGGGCTAGGTTGTGCCCTGGCTCTACGTATGTGTGTTAGGGACTGCCCTGTGGCCCCAGAGCAGTCTGAAGGTGGGTTTAACCATTCACCTGGAAAACCTTTAGGCATACGTGGGGTTTGCAAAAGTAGAAGCTTCAGTACCTTGGGGGTTCAGACGCTGACAGAGTTAGGCTGCAAGTCCTTCTCAGGTAAGGTTAAATTCTTGCTTTACCAGCTGAGGTCCGTGCTTTGAGGATTTCACCAACTGTGGCAGCACTGTCACGGGCAAGGACTTGCTTTGGTTAGGAATTTCAGTGAAATAGAATCAGAAATCCCATGTGTGATCTACTGTGTGCAATGAAACACAGTGTTGTGCGCCTGGACGTGGTAGCATATGAGGCAAGAGTTGCTTGAACAAAACAGTAGGAAACACCAAGAACAGAGGTAGGTGCACAATCTCAGCCCCAGACCAGGGGTAGGGACCTGGCTCATGCGATGGGCAGGTAACTCCATGACCCTGGGACTGAGAAACCAAAGCTAAGAAGAATGACTCGGAGTTAATGAAATATGTACTGATAACCAACGTGTATTAATTAGGCCTGAACTCACTAATAACTTTGAAATGTGCTGCTTTATTTCAGACATGAAGGTTGGCTTTTCTCATTTCAGTGTTTTAAACAGCTGGTCTAAGACATATGAGGATTCTGCTGACTGTGTTGTGGCTACAGCAAAATATATTGAGATGCTAGTGGTTAATGCACTCTCTGGTATAGAGGAAATATTTAAATTTACGGAATCACAGAATCATTAAGGTTGGAAAAGACCTTTAAGATCATCAAGTCCAACCATCAACCCCAAACCACCAAGCCCACTAAACCATATCCCGAAGTGCCATGTCTACATGTTTTTTGAACACTTCCAGAGATGGTGACTCCACCACCTCCCTGGGCAGCCTGTTCCAATGCTTGACCACTCTCTCCATAAAGAAATTTTTTCTAATATCTAATCTAAACCTCCCCTGGTGCAACTTGAGGCCATTCCCTAAGGCCAAAGTCCTCTGGTACCTGTGCAGAAACATAAAGAATGGATCAAGAACTCTTTTGGAAGTCTCAACCATAATTGTTTGTATGGTAACATAAAACGTGACTGTTTATTACTTTAAAACCAAATGTAAATATTTACAGCTTAATTTACCAAAATTTATTAATGATGTCAGGTAGCTAAGCTTAAGAAAAGAAACTTGGTATTAAATGCTGATTTAATATTCAGTCCTTTCTATGCATATCAAATGGAGCACTCTGTGAATTTCTGACTGCTTTTGAAAATGTAAACCTATATGTCTTTCAACTCTCCGATTAATGTACATAAAAGTAGCACTGTGCAATTCTGCTTGCAATGCCTAGGTTAAATCATTTTGAAGATGTTAGGGAGAAAAAAAAAAGACAACAAAACCAAAGCAAAACAAACTCTGAACCTGGAAGAGTGTTTTAGAAATAGTTATTAATTTCTTTATATGATTAGATTTATTCCACTTTCAATAAAATCACCAAGTAGAAAAGATACAGGAAAAAGAAACTTTTGTGAAGACAAGTTTATTTTGGGGAATCATGGCATAACTTTTAACTACAGTATGACTACTGTGTCTCTGTAATAATCACACAAATGAATTTTGCTTTATTTCTTACTATAGTCTCACAACACCTTGCTGTTTCCTCAAGTGCCATACCCTCTCTATTTTGCTTAATACTTCCCCAGTAGCAGCCTACTAAAAGGCTTTTAAATAACTTATGCAAGTCTTTTTTTCTTTCCTCTTTTTTTGGTAAATTAATCACCTATAAAACTGCATATTCTCTAGATACCATAAGATGAGGATTGCCCCTATTTTGCATAAATTGCTTTTTTGTTACTATTACAAGGCTTATAGGCTCAGCTGCTTGTTAACATGGCTCACAATAATATTGAGTTTGCTCAGGTCACACTAGAGACTAACACTTGCCCAAAGATATTTTTGTGCTTATTGCCTTTTATCCCTGAGAAATCCTCCTCACTGAGCAATAACATTGTTAAATTTGCATCCAGTTCACCTGCGTTTGCAATCGGGAGCATTGCTACTGTACTTCCTTCTCTTGGTTTCGCATGGGCTTTCTAATTTCATTCGGGGCCGACTGACACCTCAGCAGTGGAGGAAAAAAGAGGAAGCTTTTCTCCATCCATCCATCCATCCATCCATCCATCCATCCATCCATCCATCCCCTTCATGCTTTATTCCTTTTAAGTCCTGATATAATTTTGGTTATGATTGTCCTTCCTGAGCAATGACAAAGGTTGAAATGAAGCCGCTGCAGGGGTAAGGTTAGGTCAGACCCTGCTCATGGGGGGACCTGCCTCCCCGGCTGCATGGTGGAAAGTAGCAGCAGGATGCGGGAGGCTGACATAGCCTTCCCAAAGCCTGAGGCATCGCTGTGGCTTGCCCCCAACATTGGAAGAAAAAATACAGAATGTCACCTAAAATAAAGAAGAATGTAGACATTCCTCCACATGTGACCACATACAAACGTGTGTTTTCTGATTGCTTTTCTGTTTCTAGTCAAACAAGAGGGGCTGCAGTTCTTGTAGAAGTCAGACCTTTTGATTTTACCAATTTGTTACTCTGTTTTCTAATCAGTATCCTGGTTTAAACAACTATCTTTCAATTTTGGACCAATTCTGTTACAGTGACAATTCAGTCACACTTAATAGCAAGCGTATGCTTTTCTCCAACTTTCTCCTTATTTACAAAATACAATATATAAAAAATTTATAAATTCCTAATTTTAATATGCATAACACTAAAATTCCCACCTCTCACCCTCCTCGGTATATGGGGTAAGTTCTAATCCCTTTCTGAACCAATATGTACTACAAGAAGAAAGTACAGCCAAGTGAGAAAAAAAAAATCTCGTTGCTCCAATAAGCAAGATATGTATATTCATATATTCACAAAGAAATTCAGCAATGTTTTTAAAATGAGAGAGTTCTGGAGATTTTCCAGCTTTCTTCTGGCACTATCAGTAGGGGATATTTCAAACTGCCGTTTCTTCATCGCAAATGCAGAGTCACTATTAAGCAGCACCCAGGAAGGTAACTGAGCTGATGGGTCTTGCTTGGTTCCCTGTATGATGATCAGATCATAGGAATGTAAACAATTGTTACATCTAGTGGTGATGTAAGGCAAATATCCAGAAAATAAATCAACCGTGCTTTTTACTACATAGTCGTAATAACGAGAAAACTTGTCTTGTTGACTGAAATCAACACACAAAATATAGCTTGTTAGTAACCATATCAATTTCCTAATCACCATTGCTTAAAGTTGACAGAATAATGCTAAACAATGCCGAAAACAGGGCACACCTGGAAAGACACCCTGTAATATTGAGAAAGGAGGCATTCTATGCTTGAACGAAGAAAAAGAAAAGGCAGACAAGTCTCTCTATGCGTCCTTTCACTCACACATTGCAAGTGTGAAAAGGATATCCAAGCATCATTTGCCACATGCTCTGAAGAGCGACTTAAAAAAAAAATGTAATTTTTTTCATCACATTCAAGAATTTTACAAGTATGAGAGAAAAAGCTGAAATTGGACAGTGGTACACAACAGATGGGCTCAATTTCACTTTATACCTCTAATATGAATGACAGTTTCCTTAAATGAGGATTTTCCATAATGAAGTTCTTTACAAATGCCAGTAAATATATACCTTAACAATGCCCATGTGAGATGAGAGTATTGGCAGTGTTCCCACAAGACAGGGAACTGAGCTATAGGGGTTCAAGACAAATTGTCAAAACTATCAACCAACTTGAAAGTCAGTCTGAGAAGGCTGCAACCTGGCTCTATTCTGCTAGCACGCTTGGAGGAGGGTACTCATGAACTTCAGCTGCATTTGGGAGTTGTTCATCATTTCTGTCAATCAGACCCTGAGTATTTCTTTTTTCTTAGCCAAATAGAGTGAACTGGGAGTAAAATGCACTTAGTGGACAGCTGCGAAAACTTAGATTTTAGCCACCTGCCCACCATCACCAGGAAGCCTGAGGCAGAGGCCGGGAAAAATCCAACATAGAATCTTCTTTCTACATATGTCTTCTTTGTGATAGAGTCGAAGCAATTTAGGAAGTTGCCTTCCCCTGCTGTTACAACATCTACAGCTACACTGTTTTCGTGTCTTCATCCAGACTTCAAGTCTGCTTCAGCACAAAGTCAGTGGACTTGTTTTTAACTGCCAGCAGTGAATGCGACTCAGTTGTGGCGGCAGAAACCTCCAGCTAAAGGACAGTAATGAACAGCTGGTGGGTAGTACCTGCTCAGATTGCTATACTGGCTTTTGAAGCCTCAGGTGCTCTAATTTTTTCTTCCTGTGTTTTTCTGCCTTAGCTGTCATATAACTTTGATTTTCACAACATATGGGACAGACATCCTACAGAGATTAGCACATTTTTTTTGTATATTGCTAGTTTTTTCTCAGTGCATAGTCTCTCCTTTGCAGTGAATGAAGCAGTGATCTGAAAAAACTAGTGTGTAATCATGAACTAAAGACTGTGCTATAATGCATACACTCAAGGGGAGTAAATTAGTGCTGCATTAGGCTCTCCTAGTCCCTGGGTGCTTACATTTCAGGACAAAACCCTGTCATTTCTCCATGCACCCTCACTTTTCATGGCAGAAAACGGGCTTGTAGGTAGGAAGCATGCTGTAGCATTCCCCCCTCCATGGGGGAGTGCTGAGAGCTGCACTGGAGCAGACAGCAGCATCCCTTGGTGACTGCAGCCGAGGAGCACCCAGGCTGGTTCCCCAAGTAGCACCAATCTTTTCTCCTTGCCCTAAGTGTGCTACTGAAACCAGACCATACACTACTTTGTGGGGGTCCCACCAGGGAAGACGAAGCAAACACTTCATCAGATGGAATGAACGATTTAACTACAAAGAAACGCTGGACCAAAAAATGAATGGTTTAGTTCTCGTTGATTGTCCTTTTGCTACTGTCCCCTACACTTGCTGTCAGCAAGCCCTTGCCTTACTCTGCAGGAATTCTCCCATGGGCTTCACCGCTTCTGCCATTTTAAAAATCTACCATTTTCACTCTTCCTCTGCCCATCATGCCCCGGATTTTATTCCCCGTAAAAGCTTGTGTGTGTGCTCCGCCATCATTCATCTCTGTTCAAAATGATTCTTCACAATCTGTAGTAAATAATAGAAGGAAGAATGCCCTGTAAGCAGATGCCCATTCTATTTATGTTTTCATATAATTCAATCACAGTCTTTTTGTGCCTTGAAACTTGAGAAATCCACATTAATAACACATCTGTAGGGTTACAGAAGTACATATGAAAGTGCCAATTCTCTTTTATTTGCACACAATAGTGGAGAAGCAAAAGGCCAGAGGCAATAGAATGAGGAAGACTGAAATGCTGTTTGCAGTTCAGTCTGCCCTTGTCTTTTCAAAAGGCTAAAATTATTATTATTCTCTCACACGGTAGCCCTATGGATTTGTTTGTGTCTTGAATTGTGAACTTCCTATTTATGGCTTTTCCTGAGTTTTGTCATTTGCTTGCAGAGCCTGACTGCAAAAGCTGGCACATGCTTCCTCTGTGGAGCAATTGCAAGAGTTGCTAAATATTATGAACACGATCCCACAACACATCTGGCAGTTCGCTACACTGCATAAGCTTGTTACCTCTTTGTATGAGGGTGGCCCTGAGGAAATCTGCGTAAAAGTGCCAAAAGGATATCTGCCCATGACATCTGGAAAAAAAAAATTCCTCTAATGAAACTGAGACAACTGAGAAACATGCTGAATGGAAGCAAAGGTCTTCATGCAATAAGTGATTCCAGCAGCTGGGGTGTTAAGAAACCCATCAAGTATCACGGGACTGCAGATAGCATTGCGGGGGTGGCAGAAGTGAGCAATGGATGAGTTGGAATGACTCATGTGTTTGCAAGCCCGGTTCCCTGTTAGCGCTGTACTTACTCATACAGAGTTTATCTTACGTATTCTGTTACTTTCATTCATTTTAACCTGCAGGCAGTAAACACATTTGTTATGAAAAGAATAAAATTACACAAACTCTGCGTGAAGCCCCTGAAATCTTGCTACAGGACTATTCATCACCTTCCCATTCTCATCACAAAGGCACCGCACCATTTGTTATTATTAGATAACATAAGACACAGAGGAAAACAGGGGTGAAAAAAAAAAAAAGAGACAACACAGAATGGAGTTGTGAAAATGGACAAAAGGCATGAGACATGGTGGTGGTGCTGGAGGAGAAAGAAGAATGAGAGGACACATGGGCACGATAGAGAAGTGAGACTCAATTCAACAACAGGCTTCCTTTATAAAAATATATTTTCTCTTGCCTCACTACTTTTCCTATTGTAATAAGGTGAGGCTTTTGAGTAATTTTGAATAATGTCATGGCAGTGATTATCAGAACAGTCTCATGAGTACTTTTAGCCAAATAGTCTTCAGAAATTCCTAGTCCATTTTGTCAATTCAATGGGAAATTTAATTGACTATTAAAATACAGCATTACACAATAAAGACATTACTGCACTGCTGCAGAAACACCAGCAAATGTGCTGTCAACAGAAAAGGCGATTCTCTTTTGTGGGTTTATCGGAACCGCTACAAGAGCATAAATAGCCTGGAGCAGCAGTAATTGAGGACAGAGAAGAGCTTTACAAATATGCTTTCCCCCCAAACATAAGCAAAACAAAGCAAAAGTCCAATAATTGGAGCATTAATTTGACATGATTGGTCAGTTTCTCCCTTCCCATTACTGCATATGTAATAGGTCGTATTTTACTGTGTGATATGAGATGACAGGCTGCACACCTATACAACAAACGGTAAAAATTAGGCGATTAAGTGAAATTGCCATATGATGACACTGCACAGAATCCAGCCTCTTTGAGCTTATTTGCTTTCTTTCTGATTTCCAGAGCAAACGTCCCAGCAACTGCACCAATGTAGGGTACAAGGGTTTTTGTGCCCCCAGCTTTGCAAGCTCATAGGGGTGGCTGAACCCCCTGTTTTGCCAGAGCCCTGTCTCAGCCAACAGTTCCTTCCACAGCAGGTTCCTCAGATACCACCACAGGTGGGAAGGTGCCTCATCATTCCCGGTGAGCTCTTTCGCACGCACCGCACAGGGAGATGCGACAGTGTGCCAGGCATCATGTCAGCAACAGTCTGTACCAAAATCAGCTCATGGCTGAGGCCAGCGAAGCTTACCATGGCTCTGCTGTCCTCAGTGAAAGGTGTATGCCACCATCTAAACCAGCATTAGAAAACTTGCATTTTGACGAGATGATATGTTCACAGGAATGTGCATATCATAAAATCACATTAATCAGCTGAAATTGTATTTCTGGAAATCACATAAATGAAACAGCATTTCTCCATGCTGTGTTTGTACTGAAGTTGTGTAAAGCAGCAAATGACCTTCCATTTAATCATGAGTTTGCTCATTAGGCAGCAAACAATTGAGAAGAAAGCATGGCAGACTCTGTTGATGAGCAACATAAAGACCATACACAGACCAAAAGCGGGATGAATACTACACACTGCTGCTGGTCTCAGAGGGCTTTATTAAAAACAAAAGTAGCTCCTGAACAGGATGATTTTTAATTGTGTCCTCTTGGGAAAACTGTACAAGGCAGACTTGCTTGCCTCTCTTGTAGTCTAGAGGGACCTAAAAAGCTCTCAACAGATTCCCTTTGGTCCCTGAGTTTCTGGACTCTAGTTGAGTCTTAGTGACAAATTATGTTTAGCTGGTTCTGAAACAAATGCAATTTTATTGACTTTTTTTTTACACTAAAAGAAAAAAAAATTAAACAGATATATAAAGGGTTCAGTGTGACAGTTTCTTTTAGTTCTACTTTCTTATTAGCTTAAGTCTCTGAGCATACACAAACTGCACTGTAAAATTAGCAAACAGTGGCCATTAAAACAACAATACCTGTAGCGTGTCTGCCTGCAGTGGGACTGGTGACCTGTCTGTTTTGCCTTACGAATCTCAGGAAGCCAGGTTACCTGTTTTCTTTGGCCTTTGTACAGTCCAAGGCTTCTTGAGCCAGATCCAGAGCAGGCAGCTGGGCACAGTACTGCAATGCCATGCTTTACACCCCTGTGTTCTGCATACAACATATAGGCAATGCATGAGGAAGGTTGGGAAGAGGAAAATCCGTAATAACCATGGTAGCTGAGTAACATGGGGAAAAAAAGCCCCAAGCCAATACAAAAACCCCTCTGCAGTTAATCAAGCTAAACAATAGGAAGCACCAGTGGAAAGGATGTGGCTTAAATTTTGATCCTGCCTCTGTGTCTTTCCAGTTTTTCTCCTGGACTAGCAGGGAGTTCTTCCCTCCCCTTGGCTTTTGCAGACTAACATCTGTAGTAGCAAGATCAATTATTTATCACAAAAACACCAGAGGAGAAAAAGCAGAGCCCTCTTTCACCATCCCTGGCTTATTTCACAGCTTTATAGTTGGTGCCAGACAAAAACCACACAGCAGACAAGCAGGACTCTTTCTCTGATGATTAGGCACCCACTTGGACAGAGGCAAACCAGGCTCCAGCGACTACTTGGCAGAAAACAGGACAAAGCACTCCAGCAGGAGGGCTTGGCAGTCTTTGGTTTATGTTACCAAAATTTCAATGCCAAGAGGTCTCAGTGTGATATCCTGTAACTGGCTGACTTCTACCGAAACCAGGGGAGCTCCGCTCACAGGCACTGGCTGAGGATCTGTCCCCCCAATTATTCATGTTTGCTGTGATATGGTAACGATACAGTACGTTCCCCTACCATCCCATTGCCTTATATTGATCTCTCAGATGTTGTGAAAGATGATGAAAGTAGCAAGATGAAAGAAAAAGGAAAAGCTCAAAACAAGCTTACATTAAATATTCATAACTGGTAGTAATTACAAACAGAAAATAGGAAATAAAGCAGTAGTGATTATGCAGTGTCCAAATCATCTATCTGCAACTCCCTCCAGGACTTCTTCTCCATAGATTTCTGCTGCTGGAGTTGGAAAGTGAGACAGTCTATTCGGCCTGTATTGTTGGTCAGATTTTTCTACTTCATTTGTCTTTTAAATAAATGTCAGCTAGTGTGATGAGTTGCTAGTAAAAGTTAGGCTCTACACCTTATTTCTATTCTCCACTAAAATCTATGACAAAACTCTGGAATAAAACCAAGTTGGCATCTCAAGTGCACAAAAATTTTAGATTTCAACAATTATACTGTTTTGTCTGGCACTTCAGATGTTAAATGTGTTCTTTTGTGCATTCACAAAAGGAACTGACTTTAAATTTTTTTCATTCTTATAGGTTATGGTTTTTTATATTACTTCTCCTTACTATGATATATCAAGTTATCATGATTGGCCATTAAATCTGCTAACCAAAATCTTTTAAAAAGCACATGTTTAAAAGGTTGCTTTTCAAATAGATGACAGCAAACCAAGAACTTTATCTGAAGGCTTCTTACACATAGCTTATATCTATTCCATGTAAAAAATGATTAACATGTTGATTTTCTGAGAAATACTGTTTTTTCAGCTACATAAAACAACATATTTATTCCACTCTGTCTATGTTTCTGTGGTGTAAAAGCTGGTGTTGCTTAACCAAGAAGAATCACAACATGTGTCCCAGGATATTCTTCTGGTAAAGATATGCATAACTGCTGGATTTGAATCTCATGTCAGTGTTAGACAACAAGGTGTTCAGTCAGATCAAGGGTGAAGAAGTTTGTTAAATTCGAGTATTAGTTTCCTGTTACATAATAGTCCTCTGAAATTACAGAAAATCACAGGTAATCACCAAAAGATTATAGGCCAGGATCTGCTACAGGCCACCCAACCAGGAAGACAGAGTGGATGAGGCCCTCTATAGAGAGATAAGAGCAGCCTCACATTCACAAGCCCTGGTGCTCATGGGGGACTTCAACCACTCTGATATCTGTTGGAGGGACAACACTCCAGGGCATAAACAATCCAGGAGGTTCCTGGAATGCGTTGATGTTAACCTCCTTCTCCAAGTGATAGAGGAGCCAACAAGGAGAGGTGCTATGCTGGACCTTGTTCTCAACAACAAGGGCTAGTGGGGAATAGGAAGCTCAAGGGCAGCCTTGGCTGCGGTGACCATGAAATGGTGGAGTTCAAGATATTTAGAGTGGCAAGGACAGCACACAGCAAGCTCCCTCCCCTGGATATCAGGAGAGAAGACTGGGATCCTTGCCAGGGATCTGCTTGGTAGAGTACCATGGGATAAAGTGCTGGAGGGAAGAGGGGCCCAAGAAAGCTGGTTAATAGTCAAGGTTCACCTCCTCCAGGCTCAGGAGCAATGCATCCCAACAAATGGAAAGTCAGGCAAAAATGCCAGGAGACCTGGACAACCTCAAACACAAAAAGGAAGTACAGAGGGTGGAATCAAGGACAGGTAGCCTGGGAGGAATACAGAGAAACTGTCTGAGCAGCCAGGGATAAGGTTAGCAAAGTTAAAGCCCTGATAGAATTAAATCTGGCCAGGGATATCAAGGGCAACAAGAAAAGCTTCTATAGGTGTCATCAATAAAAAGGAAGAATAGGGTAAATGTGGGCCCTCTCCAGAAGGAAATGGGAGGCCTGGTTACCCAGGATATGGAGAAGGCTGAGGTACCCAACAACTTTTTTGCCTCAGTCTTCACTGGCACGTGCTCAAGCCACACCGCCCAAGTCACAGAAGGCAAAGGCAGGGACTGGGAGAATGAAGAAGCACTCACTGTGGGAGAAGATCAGGATTGAGACCACCTAAGGAACCTGAAGGTGCACAAGTCCGTGGGACCTGATGAGATGCATCCACAGGTCCTGAGGGAACTGGCGGATGAAATTGCTAACCCACTATCTATCATACTTCGGAAGTCGTGGCAGTCTGGTGAAGTTCCCACTGACTGGAAAAGAGGAAACATAACCCCCATTTTTAAAAATGGAAAAAAGGAAAACATGGGGAACTATAGGCCAGTCAGTCTCACCTCTGTGCCTGGCAAGATCATGGAGCAGATCCTCCTGGAAACTATGCTAAGGTACATGGAAAATAAGGAGGTGACTGGTGACAGCCAGCATGGCTTCACTAAGGGCAAATTATGCCTGACAAATTTGGTGGCCTTCTATGACAGGGTTACAGTGTTGGTAGATAAAGGAAGAGCAACTGACATCATCTACCTGGACTTGTGCAAAGGATTTGACACTGTAATGCATGACAACCCCATATCTAAATTGGAGAGACATGGATTTGATGGATGGAGCACTTGGTGGATAAAGAATTGGCTGGATGGTCACACTCAAAGAGTTGTGGTCAACAGCTCGATGTCCAAGTGGAGACCAGTGATGAGTGGTGTTCCTCAGGGGTCAGTATGGGGACCAGCGCTGTTTAACATCTTTGTCGGCAACATGGATAGTGGGATTGAGTGCACCCTCAGCAAGTTCACCAACGACACCAAGCTGTGTGGTGTGATCGACACGCTGGAGAGAAGGGATGCCATCCAGAGGGACCTGAACAAGCTCAAGGAATGGGCCCACGTGAACCTCATGAAGTTCAACAAGGCCAAGTGCAAGGTCCTGCACATGGTTAGGGCAATCCCAAGTACAAATAGAGGCCAGGCAGAGAATGGATTAAAAACAATCATGAGGAGGAAGACTTGGGGGTACTGATGGATGAAAAGATGGACATGAGCCAGCAATG
>NW_010562959.1:0-5206 GCF_000687285.1 Phaethon lepturus
AGCACGCACCTCGCCGGAGCGATCCCGCGCCGAGCCCTGAGACGGGCTGGTGCCAGGAAAGGAGGGGGACAAAGGGGGAGCCTGAGACTGGTAGCCCAGTGTAAACCCGCTCGGTGGTTACTGCTTTTAAAGATGACCTCATGCTTTTTTGGAACAGAAAAAGGCTGTTAGGGCAATGGCATTTACTCCTTGTCTGGGCAGAACAAAGCAGGCTCCATTTTTCTTTTACACTTCCTGCATCAGTAGCTTAACAGCTGAATGAGCTATTGAATTTTTTTCCTGAGTGCAGCAATTTTTTCTTTCTCTCCCCCCGCCCCCCCCTCCTTTAAGACCTCCAGAGTTCTATGGCGTGGGACAATACTCAGGGAGAGCACAGCGAGGAGCTCGGCCGAGGAGCCATCCCAGGATGGAGAAATGCTCCTTAAAGAGGCAGTGGTGGGAAGCACTGGGCTTCGCTCTGCCTGAGGGTTTATCCACATCCCAGTGTTGAAACGATGCAGCTTATTTTCCACATCTTATTCTGCATCACCTGCAGCTTCACTGGCACGATGAGCACGGGCAGGGACACCAAAGCATTTCACTTTACCGGTAAACAAGTTATCGAAATGCCCATAAGCTCCTTTAGATTTGCAAAACGTCCCCTCACGCTGTCCCTCCCCAGATAAATTACAGCCTCCTTACAACAGGTTGTAACTAGGCCACGTGCTTTAAGGTACTTAATGTCCCTCCTGCAGCCACCAGCAGCTCCAGCCCAGCAGTGACAGACCCTTCGGAGCTGCTGTCACCGGGGCTGAGCCTTGCACTCCAGCCTGCTTTTAATATATTAGAAGCTTAAGATCACATCATTACTAGACCAAGAGAGATCTTAACCTCAGTTTCAGGTCTATACTGAGAACAATGTGGTTTTGGGGGTTTATTTTTCCCCCAGCTCCAATATCTTGGTATGTTGAAACAACCCAAGCCAACGTGTCAGAACTTTTGGGTTTTTTAGCACGCAGAAGTACATTTGCTTTTTGCACAACCTGGGTGCAAAGGCAGCACCTTCGCTTTTCTATTTGTGTTGCGGCACAGAAACCCCTGAGCTCCGAGCAGAGCCTCCGGGGTTTCCCCAAGGGAAGGGAGCACTCCTACGGCAAAGCATGGCCCCAGCAAAAATGGGGCTTGCAGGTGAAGAGCAGAAGAGCGTGAAGAAGAGCGTGAAGAGCAGCCTTGGTGCCCTAATGAGTTTCTGCCCAAATTTTGGAGGAGGCTTTACAAGCAGCATGGCTGTTCGATGAAAAGGATGGCGGGGCTGCTCGCATTCTTCTTGGATATCCGTGTCAAACGTCAGCAGCAACTAGCGTGCAATACAGATGTAGGATAGATAGCATGTGTCTCATGCAGCTCTGTCTTTACCAGAAGATCCATTAATTGCTTAAGTATTTTGTCTCTTGAACTGCTCTAGTTTCAAACTGGCCAAGGGTTTTGGAAGGAGAGAGCATCCCTAGGGACAGCGTAGCTCCATTTCCTTCCCATTAAAGGAAACGATTACCTGGCTGAGAGAGCGTGAAATCCTGCAGGACACAGCTAAGCTGCAGAACAGTCGAAAGACCTTGTTTCCAGGGTAGCCTGAACCCCCTCCAGTTAACCCTCGCTGCTGTATTACCTCTGGCTTGAAACTCCCCTTTCTCTCTGACTTATCTGCAGCAGCTTTGGTGCCAGCTGGGTGGAGACCTGTGGCAGGACTTGGCACGGCAATTACATACAATCACCACCCCGGTGCTGCAGATCGTGTACCCTGAGTCACTGCAGCACATTCCAACCTTATTTTTAGACCACACATTTAAAAGAGGGGGGAAAAAAAAAAAAGCAAGCAGAGTGCAAAGGTATTTTACATGAGTTGTTACCTGGAGCCATCACCCAGCGGCTGCCACACAACCAGCAAGGCGTTGGGTTTGAAATGCAAAGCCAGATGCACTTTTGGGTTTCTCCTTGGCTTGCGTGTGTGCGAGCTGCAGGTGCAGTCGTGGTGCACGGGGGAACCGGCGGCAACAGCGACTGCGCCAGCCTGCCGGCCTGAAGCCGAGCAGCAGGTCCCCTGGAGGGACCCGGCTACCCTCTCGAAGGTCTGGAGCCACCGCCGGGCTCGTGTGTTAGCCCACGGTACAATACAGATGGCCAGATACATAATAAATGCTCCACCATATAATTTAAACTAGGAACCGAAGCTGGGCTTTAGCCAAGATGCTTAAGGGCTGTTATGGGTTGAGGGTAGTAAATAAATCGGAACTTGCGCGGCGAAGTCTGCCCCGTCCTCATCCTTCCTGCATTTCTGGTCGGTGCAGTCAACAGATGAAGTACAGAGGGGAAAACCAGATCGCTGCACGCGAGCAGCGAGCGCTCACAGCCTCCACGGGAGCGCTGCTACCAGAATTAGGCCACAAAATTTCATGGTAGCTACTCGTTCCCCGCGTGCCGCAGAGCAGCTGTGGAGCTCGGCGCTAGCAGCAGTTATTTAGGAAGGAAGGAGGAGCAGAAAAGCAGAACAAGGCTCCAACACCAGTTTCAGTCGCCCGTGCAGGTGCGGTGCGTGCATGGGCAGCTCCGGCGCTGCGGCAGGAGTCACCAACCGCCGCTGCCGCGGAGGGAAACCTGCAGCTCGCTCTGGCAGGAGCCGGTGCTGCACCCCAGAACCTCTCAGCCCCAGCCCAGCATTGCAGGCTCTCGCTTTGAATCTGCTCCTTTCCAGTCACCTGCAGTTTCCTCTCCTCAGAGGCCGAGATGACTAAGCCACCTCAGAACGGCAGAACCCATTGCAAGAACTCTCCGGCACGAATGCCTTCTCTTCAGATGGGTGGAACCTCCTCCCTGCTCTTCAAAATCGGGTTGTAAATTCCTGTACTTCAAGCACCATTTAAACTCTGCTGCTCCACAAACTGTCTCAGCAAAATGTTAATCACTTCTGTGAAGAACCTTAAACTCAAGGACATTTACGATCTTTTAAGTAAATACATGCTCTTCAAACATCTTCATGAAATGCAAGCTAACCGATTTTGTGATCTTACCCAAAGCACAGGGACGGAAGAATGAGTACTTCACACAAGGCACTGAAATGAAGGCTGGTTTTGTAGTCTGGCTTGTTGAAAATTACCCACTGTCAAGTCCTAGACTATTTGTGCTTTGCCTATGCAGTGCTTAAGTGCAGGTGGTACCACAGACAAAAACCCCACCTAAGGGACTATAAGCACTAACACTGGTGTTTTAAAACGCACTCTGGGTTAGTACATGTCTTAATAACAGCAGAACTAAAAAAACCATTGATCTTCCCTGGCAGCTCCCGCAAGGAAAGCGCACAGCTTGGCGCTGGCCTTCCGGCAGCGAACCCGCGGTACCAGCACACCAAACCCCAACCAACCTGCTAAAAGCGGTAAGGAGGAGTTCTTCACGGTTTTGCTGTTAAGTCGTTATTTTCATATGCAATCATTTCGGAAGAGATTGGGGATAAGTTTTCAAGTCTTTGAGTCCCGAGATTGCCCTGGCTATAAACACAATTCCAACTCAGGCTTGTGTCTTCAGTTATGGCCCGAAAAGAAGTACCAACATACGGTGGGCATATTGAGAACTAAATATGTATATCCTGGCTAGACCACTGTGGAGTTTGTCCTCGTCTGGGAGGGTGTGATAGCAGCTCCACATTCAACGGGAGGGTATAAAGACTAAGCAGGAAGCTGGGCTGCGTCGTGGCACAGGAGTATTAAGTTATAGAAGGAGATAAAAGAAAGGGAAGTTTAGGCTGAATATCACAAAGCTTCCTGAGAATTTCCCATAGCTCCCGAGATCTGAGCTGGGAAACGCTGCGAGCATCAGCACTCAAGACATTTAAAGCAGGCAGGGGAAGTTTTAACATGGTACAGCATTCCATTCCCTTCTTTACTGAGCGTACAAAGGCTCTTCCACCTGCACCACGAGGTCGCATGAATCTGTCGGCCTCATGTGCAGAAGTTACTTCACGGCGAGATCAGCAGATTTTAGGGCATCAGCGGTGACACAGCTGAGCGAGCTGCCCGCAGCCAGGCTGGCGGTTCCTTCCACCGTGCAACTCCCTGGGTGCTGAGTGGGTGGAAAGGTTTTGAAATGACTTTTGAGTTTTCTACAGATAAGGAAATGCCCGAAGAGGGAGAACCCTCTGACTAAAGCAGCCACATTCATCTCCCCCTAAACCTGAAATGCAATACCAAATTAAATACCATGCAGATGCGATGCTCTCGTCTTCCGACGGAAGCAGAGGAACAGACGTACCTGGCCCCGCACACCAAAACTGGGACAGCGTGAGGGAGAATGACTGTGCGCCACCCAAAAAAGCCCAGAGCTGCAAAACCCCACTGTTTTAAAGCAGAGACCCTCTGGTCACTGGTATTTGCGCCCACACCATCTCCTCCTTTAGCCACTACCTTTATCGCTGCCCGCTCCCGAGCTTTTCAGCACAGCTCAGCAGCAAGCCTCCGCTTTCTCCTTGAGAGGCCCCGAACCAGGCTACGTTGGAAATGGTAACAGGAGACTCCAAGCTCTTTTATAAGGGAAAAGGAAAGAAAACAGAGATGAGGGCATGGGTCTGAGTCAGCTGGCAGAGCTGCTCTGTTTTGGTGCAGAAAGCAGCAGAGAAACTCCCCGTCAGTAATGCACGGCTATTAAAAGAAACAAGTCACCGACATATCTACGCTCTCAAGTCACCGTAATGCCCAGATAAAATGCTGTCCCTTAAAAGTTATCTTATCACAGGTATATGCCTCTTTCCTGAGACTCCTCAACAGCCCATATTTTCCTGTGCAACACGTGCATTCAGCCGAATTCAAAGCCACCTCGCTGCTTGCAATCTGGGAGCAGAATGCTTTGGCTTTTTATTATCTCAAACTTACTTTGCTTCCCTCCAGAATAGGATCACATGTTTAGCAAGAAAGTTAGCCACACAGAATTTAAAGAAGATTACAAGAAAACCCTAAAATAAGAATTCAAGGCAAATACTGTGAGGAATAGCCTTTATGAGGAGCATTGTGCTAATTATAGTCTCTATTCACGAGAAGATACTGGGACTTTTGCAGGGCTTCGGAGCGCGGTTGTGCTGAGCAAGCCTGGCTGAGCATGTTTATTGAACTTCACACAGCTCCGCGTCCCGGGGATGGAAAGGGCAAGGAGTTTGGTTTCAAGTAACTTCAAGTTTTCATTGTGG
>NW_010562959.1:5237-9182 GCF_000687285.1 Phaethon lepturus
GGAATTACATCAGAACCGCAAGCCACAATATATGCATTGTATCGCTCGGCGTAGCTTGCTCAACGCTTCTTGAGAAGATAGGGGACTGGTAAATAATCGGGGTAAAACAGCCGTTACGAACCTTCCCAGCACAATATGCCCCTCAGCTACCTTTTTTTTGTGTGATGGAAAAAGAATCAGGGTTTGTTCATTACACTGACTGCGGCTATTATACCTGCCTGCATTCAAATCTCATTTCAAAGTAGCTAAAAATAGCCTTGCAACCACTGTTAAAGCCAACAGCGTTCACCCTTGTTTCATTGTTTTCAGCCGGGCTGCGGTGACACTTTCAGCCCAGCGTCCTGCCCCAGCAGGATCGAGCTCACATCACCAGATGAGCAATCCCTCGCGCTGCTACGGAGGGTGTTTTCCCCCGGAACCGGTGCTGACCCGACGCCGCAGTTGGAGTCAGCGGGGAGGTGGCACGCGGAGACCAGACAGCTGAGCCCACACACGTGTGAATAAGCCTGGGAGCAGAATTCGCTGTAATTTAACCTTTTATGACTTTTATATACACACAGACAGAGACCTTTCGTTACTGCTCTGCCGGCCAAACTGAAGACAGCGTGGTCTGAAGCCGTTCCGATTACCCCTGGTGTCACCGCAGAGATGGTCATCTGGGAGGCTTCGATGAGGTCATCTGACGCTTGAGGACAAGATATCCCACACTGAGGAACTCGGGCCATCTGCTCCAGCGTCACTCTTACTTCTTGACCTTTGGACCAGAATTCAAGGCTGGTTTATTTTCTTCTAGGCTTTTGCTTTGCACTGAAGCTGAGGAGTTCAGGGTGAAGTCTCCCCCTTCAGCTCACTGTCTGCAACGTCAAAAACCAAAGCGATAAGCAGCACGGGTGCCTGGCAAGGCGATGGGAATTAATCCCCGCAGCCTGTGGTGGGAGACGTGCTAAACGCCCCTCAGGTTCTTCTGTATTGGATTCGGTTTCATTCCAGCGTTTGCACAAGGGGCGTATTTGCAACCATCAAGCTTGGCGGGGCAGGGGGGAAAGCCTGAGGTTATGGCAAAAATATTTACTTAAAAATTAAATACCTTCTGTTCCAGTGCAAGAAGATAAGCGATCCTCTTTGTGTGACTGTTCTCTACACAAGCCTCGCAGTACTGGGAAGCAGCATTCAGCTGATGCTGAGCAAACAAGAAAAATGCTGACTAGCTCGCTGATGAGCCTTGGTGTAGCACAGAGCCACGAAGAAACCTCCTTCCATCGGGAGCCAAAAGCGTTTCAGCCTCTTTTGTGTGACTTACGAGGCTGATACAAGGGTTGGCTCCAGCACACCTAAACCAGCTTCCAAAGAAAGCATGTAAATCACAGTGTATTTTCAGCTGTCAGAGCATTGCTTTGCATTTTGTATATTCAGAAAGCCTTTTTGGAGCCACATTATCAAAACCAGAGCATTTGCAATACTTGGCTCCCATTGATCGCGTTTGCCACCATCGGTGGTGACTAAAAGGTTGGCCCTAAGGGCCAGATGGTGTTTGCATAATCACAGCATGTAGAAAGTTTTGCTTTTTTGTCTTCAGCCTGCCCCAGGTCAAAACGTCACAATATCTTCACCTTAAGTGAAAATAAGAATGGTCTAAACAGTAATACTAGGAACCGCTAATTCTGTTCTGCAAAGGGGAAGAGTCAACTACCCAGACGATGAAAATGGAATTGCATACTTCTGTGCTAAATTTCTAGTTGCTCTACCAGCCAGGTATCTCACAGCAGCCAGACAATCCCCTAGAGGCCTTGAAAGTACATTTCTTAGCAGACTTTTCAGCACATTTCAACTAGCAGAGCTTGAAACATCGACTGGCATTTGCTTTACACTGGCAAAAACGCAGAAGAGCTGGTTTTCCAGGTTCATAGATGAGATCTTCAGCGTCAGCTGCTCATGAGAATATTTTCCTTTGCTTTAAACCACAATCATCGCCAAGGAATAGCCACATGGAAACCTCTTTACCGAGTGCATCTGGACACATCTGGGTCACACCTGCTTGCTTTACCACCAAAGTTTTTCTGCTGTTGGTTTTGCAAACGCTCTCTACTTCTGTAGCGAAGAGTCTCCAAAGCTGTGGGTGAGGTTACTCATCGCAAATACTCTTAGGAGTGAGGACGTGAGCAGCAAAACAAACACAATATAGCTTTAAAATCCTGAATTCAGTTTATAGCAGCTGCATCTTGAGTCAGCGAAGTGATTTGCACCCGTATCCGCAGCAAGAGCTTGCAACGCCTTTCCAATCTACATGAAACTCAAGCATGAAACGCTCACTCGCTGCTTCTCCTATGGAGTCATCTGAAAGATGCAAAGGAACTTGTAAACGGTGCCGGAGTGGAGCAACAGGGGTTTCAAAGGAAAGCGACTGAAAGCAAAGATCTCTCTAGACATAGTGGTGCCATCAATGAATCAAGGCAACCGTGCCCTGAAAAACACAGCGCCTAGACAGGCTGTTGCTAAAAGAAAGTGCAATATTGCAACACAGATTAAGTAACGCATTGACTCGACAGCCATGGGCAATATGTCCAGACACCGACTACAGACCTCCAGCAGTGAGAAAAGAGCAGTTTCCACTAACCTAACCCCCGAGAGTCCTTCGGTGACCTTGAATCGAAACAAAGACGATCCCTGTTTGTGTTAATATCTTGCAGGCTGACGGAGAGCTACTTACAGCTATGAGCGAGGAGAAAAGCGATTCAGGACAGAATTAAGCAACGTTATGACCGTGCAATTGCTGGGACCCCGAGCACACCGCTAGGCTGAGCCAAAGCCAACAGGCGCGTCCTCGCAGCACGCGCGGGGGACTTGCCTCAAGTGCCGCATCGCTGCGTTGGCGCAGTACGGAACAGCAAGGCAGGACACCACAACATCTGTCCGGCACCATGCCACAGCTGCACTGCTCCAAGGTTTGCGTTGGTCACATCCGGGCATGTGCTGCACTAAATGCATATATTTTTTGCTAATACAAACCCAAAACCCTCTGACCCCACCCAGCAGTTAGCATCCTATTGCTAACTAAGCCTCAGAAACCCAAGTGAGAATCTTGTTCGTAAGGCAGGAACCTCGTCTACACGGGGGAAATTCCGACCCGTAATTCCACACCGGTACTTCTGAAAAATCACACCCTACAGCTTGGTGTTAAGCAAAAACTCAAACTCTTAACTACACGCTTCAGAAATAATTAACAGCTTGAGGTATCCTGAAGCCGGCCGGGCTGGTGTGACACTCGCTTGAGCTGAGCCGCTCAGGGATGCTTATTCACTGCCAGCTGCTGACTGCACAAGGGACTCATTTGCATTTGGGGGCCAGCTCCCTCTAATTTCATTAGAAATGTGAGTGACCTTTTGCAGCAGAGACATCACATGAGCATAAATACTACCGCTTTCTTCGTAGAGCCATAAAACGCGCCGATAGCAGAGCGGTCCTGTGACTTTCTCTAGTCATCTTGTTTTCATTACTGGTGCCGCTACGGAGGGCAAACACGGCTCAGGAGAAACTGGTAATAGGTCAGCAGAGCTGGGGGCTGCCCTCCCTGCCCAAGTCAGCTGCAGGCAAGCAAAAACCGAAGAGGCTCGCTTCCAAACGCGGATGAGGACACACTTTGATCAGCCCGATGACTACTTTTGCACTTGTTTCAACCACCAAAGTAATTACCCTAAAAGAAAAGGCCAGTATCTCCATGTGACTGCGGCGTCTGTGCGGCTGTTTTCATGCAAACCCGGGTCTTTTGGTAATACTGATGACTGCAACATCATGTGAGGGTTTGCAACAAGGAGCAACTCCTACATCGGCGCTGGAATCCGCTGGGCAGACAGGGAGAGGAAGCAGAAGGTCGTTTTCTTTTGTCTCTCTTACAGGAAGAGGAGTCACGCTGAGCTGGCGGCGGTTCCGCTCTGAGCTCCGGGCTGG
>NW_010562959.1:9213-15554 GCF_000687285.1 Phaethon lepturus
TGGGGCTGGAAATACGGCAGAGAGGCTAAAAAAGGAACTTGCACATTGTGTGAAAGGGTTGTGCCAGAAAGCACGTGAGGGATCTGCCTTCAGGTAATGGGCAACCTTTGGCTCGCTGACTGTTTTCATAGGGCTGGTGCTTATATTTAGAAAATCATCTACTACAGGTTAGAAAAAAACTGAGATATGCAAAACATTCAAACTTCCCTGAATTCACGGCATTAAGCAATGGCAATTACGCAGGTGCCATCCTTCTCCGCTTGTACTCTACATACCCGAGCGCCGCTGGCACCCACTCACCCGCACCTCCAAATCCCGGAGGACAGCAAAGTCGACCCTCTACCGAAATTCTGAGAATTACCCAGTGGCACTTTTTGCTCCCAGTTTTTGTTCACACGCTAGACACGGAACACAGTTCTGCAGTTGCTTTAGCCCTCCACTTCTGCATGAACTCACTGCCAAAGGAAAAGAAAAATTACTTACGTGCCTGGCTGCTAACTTGAAACCGAAAGAAAGACAAGGGCAAAAGCTTTCCTTTCACGCAACGGCAATGCAAATACCCACACCTGGAGAAGGGTCCGTACCGGCAGCATCTGCTGTCACAGAGCTGGGAGAGAAAATACACTGCAGGGCCTGAAACTGCACATTATCACAGAAATACAGGTATTTCCTTCCAGTTGTGTGTCTGAACAGGAGGACGCTAAGAATATTTTCAATAACTTGTCAAAATAAGTCTCTAACGCAGGTGGTCTACTTCAAATTACAGTGTAAACAGATTTCAAGGCAAAATACACCATTGAATAAAAAAAATCTCGGGTCCGATAAAAATCTGATTTAAGAAACAGATTTCCCTGTACACTTGGCCAAGCCTCCTGCCTCTCCTGGGAAGCATGAGCCTTTCCAGCCGAGCGTGCCGGGCACCAGGGATGCCAGAGCAAGGCACCTGACCGTGTCTCGGTGACGAGCCGCTGGCCAGAGCGAGCCCTCCACGAGCCCACGGCAGCGAGCCGGTCGGCAGCGAGCATCAGCCCCGCGGCACCTGGGGAGGGAAGAGCCCATCTCTGGTGCTGGGGGACCAACCCTTCGCACAGACAGCACTCGCCCGCTCCAGAAACGCTCGCTCTTATCGATACGTGGACTTACTGTGAATAGCCCTCACGTGCATCCACTTTTAATCCCCAGCAAGAACACTTTGTTCCTGTTTGCTTAATCCACATGCAAGAAACACGTTCGTGGGGGAAAGAGATGATCAAAATATCTTGCAGACAGCAAGAACTGGTTAAAAATTACCTTCTCTAGCTGTTTGGGGCTTCTTGCTTTTATTTTTTTGTAAGCTGTTAGACAGCTTAAACAGTAAGGGCTCCTAAAACATCTCCACGTAAAGTTAGACTAGATGAGTCTAAATAATCGGCGAGAGATTTACATTACCCTTATGCTAAAAGCAACTAGCAGATCTCACAACATCAATCCAGACTTTTCATTTGTGGGAGTGATGCCTGACAGCGATGGCAATTAAGAAAAAGGAGCAGTCAGCCCAGTCTTCCCATTTAAATCTAGAACAAAATGCCCAACTACAACGGGGTTTAGTTAAAACCAGTACAAGGCACTTCCCTTCCAGAGCAGGACTACCTCCAGATGGGGAGATGTACTGCAACAGGCACTAGCCCATGAGTCCACACGCTCCTCAACGGCAGCAGCTTCCCGAGCAGACGAGACCTCGGGCTTTGCCTGCCCACCTCGAGATGTGCCAGACAATTACATCCCGCTCTCTTTAAAGAAAGTTTACATAACAGGGACAGAAGCGCTTTTAAACGTGGTCCAAAAAACCACGTATGCTGAAAAGATATTAAGAGAGGCACCAAATTTAGATCCCGCTTTGCCCAGCAAGTGAAGAGCTTGAACAAACATAATTATCCCAGTAAAAGAGGAGAAAATTAAGCTGCCTTTACTTTTGGTGCGATCGTTCCAAGTTGAAATAAAACTCAGTGCAGTGGCCTGGCCCCCAGCTTGCAGCATCACCACCTCCACCTCGCTGGCAGTGCCGAGGTGGTGCGTCAGGACCAGTTCCCCTCCACTCAAACCAGACCGATTCAAACCGGTACACGATGAACCCGAAGTTCAGTTCAACTCCCGAGAGCAGGGACAGCCTAAGGCTGGAAGAGTGCAGATGACCAAAGCTGCTCTTTGTGGACGACTGTATCAAGAAACAAAAACTTAATCCGATAGCACTTGTTGATTTTTTCCCAAGAGAAAATGGCCTCAGATGGCCGCAACACGTACATACCGTTTTCCACTACTGCTGGAATATCCCTGGGAAAAGAGAAGGAAGACTATAGATGAATACTCAACACAAAGTGATTGAAAAAGTCCTATTTTAACACGTGCAGCCGCTTCACAATGATGAAACCGAGAAACCTTATCGTCTGCGGTATCGGACACGGGTGAGACTTACAACACACGGTGATCTGTGCCGCTGTGCCGGTGGCTGCCTTGCACACCCAGCGTGCCGACAGGCACCTGGCGCACGGGTCTGGCTGGGGAAACTGGGGACCTCCTGCGAGCACCGGGTTCATCCAAACCCCGTCATGCTGGCACTGACGGGGCGGTCCGGCGCAGATTGGAGACGACAGACGCGACGGCGAACGCTGACGGCAGCGGTGACACTTCCCAGGACAGGAAGGTATTTGTGCGGCGAGCAGAGCCCGTGCCCACGGTGCGGGCAGCAAAGGACGGGCAGATAAGGGAGAGCAGCAGCGCTGCAGGACAGGGATTTTTCACATAGCCAGCATTCTTAGGGGAGGCCGTCGCTGCAGAAATCCCTTGCCTTGGTTAATAAAAAAAACACATAAAAGAGAGAAAGAATGAATCGAGCTTATTTAGGCACAATGGCAAATACAATACTTAACTCACTCCGCAGCCTTGTGTGCTGTTCAGAGACTCCAGATGGGATTGTACTGTGTTTTTTTAGGTAAAATAGGAATTACACAAACGTCTGCTCATCAGCACCCTGCCCTCCCTGCATATCAGCACATTCACTTAGGTCACTATACCTTGTATCATGCTCATATATTTTAAAAGGACCTGTTTGTAAGCTTCAGCTCTAAATACCCAAAACAGAGTTGAAAGCTAGAGGAAAACTGGAAAACTGTAACCTCTGTAGAGGCAAGTTAACCCAAACTGGAACAAATGACAGGCACCGATACAGGAACCAACGTGATTTGCTGGCTGCCCATTTTATTGCATTCAGCAGTAGGGGACAGGCAACAGGAAATTCGTATCCCATGATAAGCTCACTTACGGAGGGATTAGTGGAATTTTACCAGTTTTCTAAGTCATTTACACAAATACACGAACCACCACGCTGGCATCGCTTGTCAAACATCATGCTGCTCGTCGGCTACGGCACAGTGACAGCACGAGGGAGCGGAAAACTCTGGGCCTTAACCACAGACGTTTTACGTGGCTTGGCTTTTGACTCGCAGCTGCAGAAACCTTTTCAGCACACCGCTGTACCTCCGCGTGAAAAAATGGAGAGTTCGTGCGAAGACCTAACTTATAATAGCCAAAGCAGAACACACCCTTGCATACGTACTCAGCATCCCCCACTGAAAGAGGCAACATCTTTAAGAAAGCTTAATGGCCACTGATACTGTCTCATGGAAAGATTTCTATTGATCTCCACGTTTGCAAAAAACCCTTTTACCTTTAAAATGACTCAGAAGCCGAGTCCAGCCTAGCTGTGTGCCCTTAAATCCCAATTTGCATTCCTGATGACAGAAAATGGACAGTACTTCTGTTCTGCTAGAAAAAGGTGTGCCACCTGCCCAGCTGACAAACTACAGAAGGCCACTTTTATCACTGAAACGCTGCCTTTTAGCGACCAAGTCCGGATAAAGATCACAGAAGAGACTCGCCCGAGGTGCGCGTACCTGGCATTGTAATGCATAAAGCACAGTTGTTAATCCCTGACTAATTAACATCTTCACTCAGCAGCTGAAGTTATGAGGAACACATTACCAGCACATTTAAAAGTTACAGATACGTACGCACGCCCTGAGTGCCACACACTGTCGGCTTCTACAGCTGATCCCATTTCCCCTCCTTCTTGCCTGTTCCAATTATGTTTAGTCCAGCGTTTCTCGCTCAGGAACTATACATTAATTTAAAAAATACAACCTGACTAATTTTATTATATTTTTCATCTTAAAACCTACTATACTGTAGAAAGAAAAACACAAACCCAGCCACCTAAATGCAAGTTTTATTTCTTCAAAACCTCACTGCAAGTCCTGTTCGCAGTACCGAAGGCAGGCAGCTATGGGGACGGGTCAGCCTCTGCCAGCAACACGAGATCAAGTCTCCAGAGGACTATTGTCAAGCTTCTGAAAGAAAGGAGTGAAATAAAACAAAAATATTTGTAAAACGTAATGGGATTTTTTCCACCACCACTGGAGAATGTTTTTCAGGCAGTTAGCCAGCACCACTTCAAAGAGTAAAAAAGCATGTGGTTTTTGCACAGCTTTGTACTTTAATATTAAGCACAGAAAAAAAAGCCGGGCTCAGTGAGGCAGCCAGGCAACCGTCACTTTGATGCAGGAGAAAGTACGTCAATCGGCTGCATCACTGCAGCGGCTCCGGGGTCGGGGAACCCTCCTACAGCATCTCCCTGCCCACGCGGCGAGCACCATGTACCGCTCCCCTCCGCAACGCCGCGGGCTCGGCGAGGAGGGGGAGGAAGACAAAAAACCTAAGCCATCGCTTCTCACTCCAGCAAAAGGACAAAACTGAGTCAGACGCTAACTCACAGGCGGCTTTTTGTAAGGTGTGGAGGTAACACCGCAAAGGCTGGAGCCGTCCAGCATCTCCCTGCCCACGCGGCGAGCACCATGTACCGCTCCCCTCCGCAACGCCGCGGGCTCGGCGAGGAGGGGGAGGAAGACAAAAAACCTAAGCCATCGCTTCTCACTCCAGCAAAAGGACAAAACTGAGTCAGACGCTAACTCACAGGCGGCTTTTTGTAAGGTGTGGAGGTAACACCGCAAAGGCTGGAGCCGTCCCACGGCACGGTCGGGAGGAGGCACACGCCGCCGGGCTCGTCCCCGTTCCGCCGCCAGCCAGAGGGACCGAGGACGTCCCTGCAAGAGCTCGAAACCGGGATGCAAACGACCTCATTCCATGCCTCTCAAAGATCCTTAGTCAGAGGTGGTCCTAAGGCAGCAATTCCCCCGCTCTCACTCTGGCATCATTAGCAAAATAAATCAGAATAAGCCGAGCAAAGCACATTCACAGCAGTCATGTTTGTGCTGCAGCACACCAGACTTTCATGCAATTTCATTTTAATACAGGACCATTAACTACACGTTATGGGCTTGTTTTGCAACTGGCTCCTGACTGTCTGCAGAACTTAATTTAGACATATGAAAAAGACAGGTCTTAACTAAGCAAGAAGTGCAATGTCTAGCAGCCCCGTTTCGCTATGAAAGCTAATTGTCAATTCCTCAAATTCCAAGTAGTTAAAACTGGACTTCGGTCTCGCTTCCCGCTGTTCAACCTGTTCAAGCCTGGCACTAACCTAGCTATATCCAAACGGACCCAGACCTAAAGCTCATTGCACTATGGCTCTTCAAGCCCATTTCTGCTCTTCTCTGAGCACGTTTTCAAGTCCCTGCAGCAGGTGACCACGGGGCAGAGCGGGACGGCAAGCTTTCCGAGGCACAAACTGCCAACCAGCAGCACCTTGCGCAACGGGAACCCAACTCGACCTGCCTGCAGATACTACTAAAAGCCTGAGGGTATGGCCGAGAGGTTTGATTTACACCAGGCTCACCTCAGAAAAGCCCAGAGAAAGCCCTGCAGCTTTCTCAGTTCCTGCTCCACCGCAGACAGCACCGCGCACAGCCTTCCCGAAGGACTTACAGCAAGAAGCAGGAATTAAGAATGACGACGTGCAGGCCCGCGCTGCCTCGTCGGTGGCAGGCAGAGGTGGTTCCTATGGCTAGCTGAAGTAACAGGGTTTATTTAAAAAAGGGAAAATCCTCGTGCTACATGAGAACCTCAAACGACTGCTGCTATTTGCCTAAAGTTTCTCATTCATGCTAAGATTAATTAGACAGTGCTGCACCTACCTGAAGTCTCCTGTACTAAAAACAAAGGGGAGAAAGGCAGGATTTAGTATCCTGTGGAAAATAACTATTTGGGTTTGCTGGGCTGGCCAAAAGCTGCTTTGGTATCAGTTGCTACTATTACTAAAAAAAGCCTGCTAGGCAGAACAAGTATAGTCCTTGGCTTCGTGCATCTCCTCCTCCTCCTCCCGTGGGTGGCCGGGATCCAGCCCCGGCACG
>NW_010562960.1:0-4975 GCF_000687285.1 Phaethon lepturus
CTATCCTGGCTGAAACCAGGACAGGGACACACACTGTTCCTGCCCCAGTGGCTGGCGACCGTGGCCCCCACTCGCTCCACTACCTGGCACTGAGACCCCACTTTCTCCAGTAGGTGACACCACATGCCAGGGGCACCTACACCCCCAGTCTGACTCCAGCAGCTCGCACCCAGGCTGCTCACACCAGTCCCCACAGTAGCTGGCACTCCAGGCTTAAAGTCTGTAGGAGCCTCCTTAGACCTAGAGACCTATGGCCTCTCCAACTACTGATGCGAGGACCTTCACTTGCTCCAGCTGACACCAAAGGCTGTGGGACACCCACACCTCTGGTCTGACTCCAGTAGCTGGCACCAAATCTACTCACAAAGCACACAGGTCTCACCAGTATCTGGCACTTAGTCCTTGCAGCACACATACACATGGGACAGAGAGTGACATTATGCAGAGAGATAGTTAGGAAAAGATGTAGTAAGGTAGGACAGACTGTGGTGGTCAGGTGCCAGAGCTCAGCCAGACAAATGTACTCACCAACCCCATTCTAGATGCAACTAGCCCCTTTTATAACCTTTTCTGTCTACCCCTCCTCTTTGTTCCTCCCTGCTCCCCCTTCCCCTGCAAACTGCTTCATTAGCTGGCATAGTTCCACTGACTCCCTCCAACATGCTCCACCCTCAGGTTTGCATCCTTATCAGTTGCAAAGTCCCAGTCTGCCTGCAATTTCTTGATAGCCCATCAATTAGTGTGACTGACCAGGTGTCCTGGTTTCTGCTGGGATAGAGTTAGTTTTCTTCCTGATAGCTGGTATAGTGCTGTGTTTTGGATTTGGGATGAAAAAATGTTGATAACATACTGATGTTTTTAGTTGTTGCGAAGCAGTCAAGGACTTTTCAGCTTCCCATGTTCTGTTCTGCCAGCGAGAAGGCATGGGGTTACACGGGAAGCTGGGAGGGGACACAGCCAGGACAGCTGACCCAAACTAGCCAAAGAGCTATTCCATACCATACACCATCAAGCTCAGTACATAAACTGGGGGAGTTGGCTGGGGAGGCGCCACAGCTAACTGGACATCGGTCAGCGGGTGGTGAGCAATTGTGCTGTGCATCACTTGTTTTGTCTATTCTTTTATCATTATTATTATTATCATTATCATTATTTCCCCCCTCCCCGTCCTATTAAACTGTCTTTATCTCAAACCATGAGTTCTACCCTTTTTCTTTTCCGATTCTTTCCCCCATCCTGCTGTGGGGTGGGGAGGGTGAGTGAATGGCTCTGTGGTTGTTTTAGCTACCTGATGGGTTAAACCACAACACTCTACTTTAACTAACTCATGTGCCTTTTGTACTGAGAGAGGATTAACAGCTGCAGTTCTTTTGACAATGTGTTTCATCGGCATGCCAACCCCAGTAGCTGTATTACTGAATTATGGTATGCTAGGTGCTTTTGATATTCATGTTCCTCATTGCCATTTTTTCCGAGTAGGTAACAGCTGTATGCCAAAGAACATTACATTGTTGATGGTCAACTATCTATCTCCTTTGACACCATAAAAACTGCTCCAATTTTGAAGGCATGTGTTCCTTCAACATAACTGATTAATCATCCAGCATGGAGAATGACATTCAACATCTCCAAGACTTAATGCGTCAAATGAAACAATCTACTGTTGGTGCCTGGCTGGCTGAATGGTTTAATTCCCTGACAAGATGAGTGAGATACCTGATTCAAAGCATTATTGTAGACATATGCTTATTCCTTTTTCTGTATGTGTTTATTACATGCCTCTGTAAATTACCCTGCCCTACACCCTGCAAGCCCAAATGGACGCTTCCAGCTTTTCCAGCCCCAGCGGAAGTGGTCCCTTGAGCGAGGGGGTGGAATGTGGGAAAATAACGGAAGATTGGTGAGGAGGATTGTAAACACACTCAAGTGACTTAGAATCATAGAATCATAGAATAGTTAGGGTTGGAAGGGACCTCTAAAGGTCATCTAGTCCAACCACCCTGCAATGAGCAGGGACATCTTCAACTAGACCAGGTTGCTCAGAGCCCCATCCAACCTGACCTTGAATGTTTCCAGGGATGGGGCATCTACCACCTCTCTGGGCAACCTGTGCCAGTGCTTCACCACCCTCACTGTGAAAAATTATTCCTTATATCTAGTCTAAATCTGCCCTCTTTTAGTTTAAAACCATTACCCCTTGTCCTATCGCTACAAGCCCTGCTAAAAAGTCTGTCCCCATCTTTCTTATAAGCCCCCTTTAAGTACTGGAAGGCTGCCATAAGGTCTCCCCAGAGCCTTCTCTTCTTCAGGCTGAACAACCCCAACTCTCTCAGCCTGTCTTCATAGGAGAGGTGTTCCAGCCCTCTGATCATTTCTGTGGCCCTCTTCTGTACCCTCTCCAACAGGTCTGTGTCTTTCCTGTGCTGAGGGCTCCAGTGCTGGACACAGTACTCCAGGTGGGGTCTCACCAGAGCGGAGTAGAGGGGCAGAATCACCTCCCTCGACAACCACACCACTCAGTTTTGAATGGCTTATGAAATAGCTTAGGATATAGTATCATGTGACTAAGACAATACTTTTTTTATGATGACACCAGTAAAAGATATTCAAGTTCTTATGAAAAAAACAATGGATGATGAAATTTCAGAAAAAAATGTACATGAAATGTACATTAAAAATGTACATTAAAGATTGGCTTTTTAGTATTTAAACATGCACAAAAATGCTGTGCATGCAATTTATCATTATTATCTCTTATCTTGGTTTCAACTTGGATAGAGTTAATTTTCTTCCTAATAGCTGGTATAGTGCTGTGGTTTGGATTTAGTATGAGAATAATGTTGATAACACACTGATGGTTTTAGTTGTGGCTAAGTAGTTGTAGTGTTTATACTAAGTCAAGGACTTTTCAGCTTCCCATGATCTGCTAGGGCACAAGAAGCGGGGAGGGGGCATAGCCAGGACAGCTGACCCAGACTGGCCAAAAGGATATACCCTACCATATAATATCATGCTCAGTATATAAAACTGGAGTTAGCCGGGGGGTGGGAATCGCTGCTCGGGGACGGGCTGTCGATCATCAGGTGGTGAGCAATTGCTGCATTGTGCATCACTTGTTTTTGTATATTCCTTTATCAGTAATATTATTGTTATTGTTGTCATTGTTGTTTCCTCTTCTTTTGCTGTCCTGTTAAATTGTTTTGATTTCAACCCATGAGATGATTTTTCTGATTTTCTCCTCCATCCCACTGGGGGAGGGCAAGGCAAGTGAGCGGCTGTGTGGTACTTAGTTGCCAACTGGTGCTGAACCATGACGGTCCTCTTCAGTGCTCAACGTGGGGCTCTAAGGGTTTGAGATAATAACAGATCAGTCAGAGCATACTAAGGGATTTATATCTGTTAACAGTTGCAGGTCAGGATATCAGTTTATTTGATTTGCATCATGCTTTTGTCTTTGCTGTACATGTTAAAGATTAGTGTTGGCTTCTGCAGGATGCTGTGCTCTGCAATGATTAGTAACGTTTTGCCTGGGAGATTTGTTTTTAGCACACTGACTTTGAGCTTAATGTGGTATCTAAGCTTTGTACTAAAGCCATTAATGTACTTCGGGTACCATCTCGTGGAGACAGTTAGGAATTATACTTCTTTCTCTGAGAGATTTTTATGGAGGAATTACAGAATGGCACCTTCGCTGCCTTCTACCATGATGTTTCCTCCTTCATTACAGTAGCTTTTCAGTATCTTGAACACCCTTGGGTAGTTAAAATCCTTCTATTGGTACTTCTTGGGAATATTGTTTCGGTTTTGTCTAATGTTAGTAAGCAATGTAACAATATCATCCAGAGATCTGCCCCAAGGCTGGATAGTTATGAATGGCAGGGTGTGTGGAACAGCATGGGCAAATGCCTAGGATGGTGGGCACCTCCAGTGTTTTGGAACTTCATCCCTGAACAAATGCAAAATCCTGAAAAACTAGTAGACTATTTGTAAGTAGTATGCTGTCGCCCTGGCAGTTCCAAGGAGACACAAATCATTGCAATGTGCTGGGGCCTGGCCCATGCCTACTGAGCCCTGTTCAACACTATACAGTACCTTCAAAGGGAAGAGAGGGTTTCTGGATCTAAAGACAACATGACAAAGCACTCTGGTTACTTCAACCCCGGTGACAGGCACTGCAGCTACTCCAACCCCAACAACAGGCACCATGGATACTCCAACCCCAGCAACAGGCACTGCAGCTGAACCAGAGAACCAATCCATTTGGGTATCAATCTCCCCTATACAAAAGAAGAAATCTTGGAAGCAGAAGTCAGCTTGTTTAGTAAGGAATGAAGAAGCTGCTTATAAGACAGAGCAGGAGGAAGAAATGGAGGAGGCAGACTACTCTGAAGCAGGGCCATCATGAGAACAGAAGAGGGAAGAGAGGCGGCCGCTGCTCGGGGAGGAAGACGACGACGAACTCATAAATGAGGTGGTAACCACCCAAACCCTATCCCTGAGTGAGTTGCGAGATATGCGAAAGGATTTCAGCTGTCGTCCAGGTGAGCACATTGTCACCTGGCTGCTCCCAATGCTGGGATAATGGGGCCAGTAGCCTGGAATTAGAGGGGTGGGAAGCCAAGCAGCTGGGATACCTTTCTAGGGAAGGGGGCATTGACAAAGTGATTGGAAAAGGGACACAAGTCCTCAGCCTCTGGAGGCAACTCCTGTACGGCATGAAGGAAAGGTATCCCTTCAAGGAAGATGTTCTATGTCACCCAGGCAAGTGGACCACCATGGAGAGAGGTATCCAGTACCTGAGGGAATTAGCTGTGGTGGAGATGATTTATGATGACCTGAACAACGAGCAGTTATCCAAAGACCCAGGTGAGGTCAACTGCATGTGACCCATGTCGTGGAAGATTGTACGGAGTGCACCATCATCATATGCCAACTCCTTCGCATTAATGACCTGGAAAGATGGAGAGGAACAAAC
>NW_010562961.1:0-3030 GCF_000687285.1 Phaethon lepturus
TCCTGCCCCGCGGGCTGGGTCTCCACCCCGCAACCCCTAAACAGCCCCCCCATGAAGGGGGCAGCTTCCCACCCCCCTTCATGCTCTGCATCCCGCCTTTCCCCCTCCCGTGGTCAGCGCCGCGGCCGGGCTGTGGCCGGGCTGCAGCCTCCGCCCCGTGCTCTGCTCCTGTTTCAATTTTATGAGCTTTTTCTTGCTATAAATATGGTTCTGAGAGCCCATTTATCAGGTCCTGCAGCTCTGGAGTCAGCCTGCCGAGCGGCCCATGGCAGGTCAAAATTGACTCATATGATATTAGAATTGCTATTGATCCCTTCGGCACCTTGCAACGCTCCCGGCTCCGTGACCCGGTGTCAGGCCGGGCAGCACATCCGCCTCCGGCCGTCCCGCGCTTCCTCCTGCCTGCTCTCTGGCTCATCCCTCCGTCTGCGGCTGGGATGCGGTCCCTCCTCACTGCCCACCTGACATCCTACGAGGACCCAGGCACCCATGGCCATGGGCCCCTTAGGCCCCCATCGCCTCCCCCCTGCTGCTTCAGTGGGTGATGCCGGGTGGGACACAGCCTCGGAGCTGCTCTGCGCACAGCGCTGAGTCAGTCCTGCTCTGGTCTGGGTGACTTTTGAGGCTCTCAGCCCCTTGCTCAAGGACTCTGGGGCTGGGATGGATGCTGCACCCCAAAAAGGCCATCAAATCTTCCGTGCCTCAGTTTCCCTGCCTGCAAAGGGAGCATCTTCACCCCTCCTTTTGCCGCAGGTTTCTGCACTGGAGGCAGCTGCAGACAGAGGCTCAGGCAGCTCTGAGTGTGACTTTTATCAAAGCAGGTAAACGTCACCAAAATTCAAGCTGTATCACCGAATCATTAAGGCTGGAAAAGACCTTGAAAAGATCAAGTCCAACCATCAACCTGACACCCTCATGCCCACTAAACCATGTCTCCAAGTGCCATGTCCACACATTTTTTGAACACCTCCAGTGACGGTGACTCCACCACCTCCCTGGGCAGCTTGTTCCAATGCTTGACCACTCTCTCAGGAAAGAATTTTTTCCCAATATCCAATCTAAACCTCCCCTGGCACAACTTGAGGCCATTTCCTCTTGTCCTATCACTTGTTATTTGGGAGAAGAGACCAACACCCACCTCACCACAACCCCCTTTCAGGCGGTTGTAGAGAGCGATGAGGTCTCCCCTCAGCCTCCTCCAGACTGAACACCCCCAGTTCCCTCAGCCGCTCCTCATCAGACTTGTGCTCCAGACCCCTCACCAGCTTCGTTGCCCTTCTCTGGACACGCTCCAGCACCTCAACATCCTTCTTGTAGTGAGGGGCCCAAAACTGAACACAGGATTCGAGGTGCGGCCTCACCAGTGCCGAGTCCAGGGGCACAATCACTTCCCTGCTCCTGCTGGCCACACTAGTGCTGGTACAGGCCAGGATGCTGTTGGCCTTCTTGGCCACCTGGGCACACTGCTGGCTCATGCTCAGCCGGCTGTCAACCAGCACCCCCAGGTCCTTTTCTTCTGGGCAGGTTTCCAGCCACTCCTCCCCAAGCCTGTAGCATGAACCTGGTTTCTTCCATCCCTGTTTCCTGAGGGATCCTTACATGTTCCTGCTGTGCTGGAAGCCCTTCAGCAGCTTCCCAAAAGACAATGATTTTCACCCCCAGGTTCCTTTGACCTCCTATCACATCCTCATTATTTTTTTCCCTGTTTTCCTCTGGAGAAGGAGACGAGGGAAAGATGCTTTCTGGCCCTTCTCATACAGAGCTCAGGGCATCAAAGGAAAAGGACAGGCAGCAGGATCAAACTATGCAGGAGAAGGTCCTTCTCCATGGACATGTCACCCTGCAATGGCAAGGTGCTCTAGGCACCACAAGGGTGGTCAGGGCCAAGAAGCATGCTCATGGGAGACAAACCATCCATGACCGTGCACAGCCAGGGCACCAACCCAGCAAGGGAATCCCTGCGGCTGGGCGGCCAAGGGCACCGCTGGGCCAGGGCGGCTGCATGTGTGGTCATTTCACAGCCAGGCGTGGTCATACGCGGTCATATACAGTCACGCGTGGTCATCCACGGTTGTGCATGGTCATGGGTGGTGGTACGTGGTCGTACATGACTGTGGTGACATCTAGAGCCACATCTCTGTGCCCGCAGCCCGGAGCGGGGCCAGCTGCCAAGGACTCGAGGACGCTGCCAGCTCACCAGCTCCCGGGTGCAACGTTACGGATGACCGAAAGTGAGACCTGGCTTTCCGAGGAGTTTATCTGGAGCCAGGGCTGGCAATCAATCCAGGGGAAACTCCGCGTCCTCCAGAGCAACCCAGGATTAATTTATGTCTGCCTGAAGGATGCTAATTAAGCCTGTTTAAGAGAAAGTTAACTTTAATACTGTGATCTAGTTGATATTAAGAAGCTGCCAAGGAGAGCTGGAAGCAGCTGATCTAACGTCTGGCCAAAGGCCCCATTTCAGGATCTGCTCAGCACGGCCCCAGGGCAGGACCCAGCTGTCCTGGGGATGCTCCTCCGCAGAGACCATTCGCCTCTTGTGCATCCCACCCGCTTTAACACCCGAAAGGGAGAGAAGAAGGACCAAATCTGATCCAATCTGGGCTTATGAAACAGGACCAAAAATACATTTTTTTCAGTCTATTGGCAATTTCCCATTCCCTGCCTCAAAAAAATTAGATAGAAGTAATTTGATTTCAGATGAAAACCGGTTTGAGATCGTTAGCAAATCGAAAGTCAAGCAAAAACCAGTTGTTCTGGGTCAGGCAGCACGTTTGGGTTTGATTTCAGGCTTTGAGGCGCAGCTTGAACATTTTAAGGTCAAACCAAAGGAAAATTCATCCGAACAAAGTTCCTCCGGTGGCAGAGCTGGAGCTGCTCCAACGCGAGCCGGCTGCGCCGGAGCCCGGCATCCCCCCTGCAACGCTCCCATCACCCCAGGGGCAGGGAGCAGGGCCCGATCCTGCTCCCCTGGGTGGCGCGGGAAGCCCCGCGCTCCCGCGGGGCCCCGCGGTCCCCGGTTACACCCCC
>NW_010562962.1:0-1875 GCF_000687285.1 Phaethon lepturus
GTTCAATGTGGTGTTGTCAGAAGAACGTGGACGGTTACGTTACCTGGAGAAAGAGTAAGATCAGACATGAAGTCACAACAGGGGGATATTTCAATGGATGGACAAATGATAATGGTATGTTATGAGGGATTGCAAAAGAATTCGCAAGGATAATAGCAAAGGGGGGAATGAAACAAGGATCTAAAACAATTACAAGGTTTTAGCATTTGTCACTAATCAACTCTAAGTTTTGGAAATTTCTTAATACATGGAAGGTTATTGATTACATGGTTAGTTTGACATTAGTATAGAATTCTTTAGCCTAATAACTGTGTGATTATATTTAACGGCCTGCTCTCATAGTCCTTAGGCTCTATTTGCCTCAATGCTAACATTTCAGCTCTGTGTAAACAGTTAATCACGAGGAAAGCAGGCCTCATGAAAATTAAAACCAAGAAGAGTTAAGAGCAAGGACCAAGAGATTAAAGAGAACAGAGAAGATATCTGAACCTTGAGCGTAGATGGCAGGAGTGCTCAAACAAGGATGATAAGAAGGAATCGCTTGGCTGAACAACAGAAGGGGCAAACATCCAAGGAGAAGAAATTATCCTCGAGACCTGTGACCATAAAAGGGAAAAAGGAGTAAGGGGCTAACTGCCCAAACAACCACTGACGACCACCTGAGACCCCTGCACATGCGTAGTGTAGTTTTGCAATGCTAGCATTATGTAAATGTAATAGATAAGCAAGGAGATAGTGATTTCTTTGAAAATCTGTGAATATTCATGTCTTTAAGGTATATAAAGGATGAACTTCTGTTTCAAGGCACGCATGTTAGGAGGAGATATCCCCATGCATCCAGCGCTGCAATAAAGATGTCTGCTTAATAACACTTTGATGTTATTGAGTTTAAATTTCTTAAGTTTGGATTCCTCTGAATTAGTGGAATTCCCTATTTTGCTGTGGGCTGTTGCTCAACCTTTTGTTTTCTGTCTCCTCACCTGCCTCTTCCCTCCTCTCCTTTCCCTGTGGGGAGGAAGTAATTGGATTACAACACATGCTCCTTCCACTCCTCCTTGGAGCCAGGCAGCAGGGGGTTGGAAAGCAACTGTTGTCAGAGTCCAACCTGCAGCCAGGTAGTGGAGAGCCAGGCATATTGGATGACATGCTGGGCCTCACAGGGAGCAGATCAGGTGTGGGGAGCTGGGCAAGGGCTCCTGAAATTGCTTGCAGAGCCCTGATTCCCTGGCACACATGAGATAGGAGTTATGAGTTAGGTTTCCAACGTAATGTCATGGGAGCTAAGACCTGGGGTATAGGATGGGGCCCTCAAAAGCACAATAGAAAAAATCCCACCCTTGGGAGTAACAGGGATGGGACAGCGGTTTTGCAAAAAGTGGTGTTGCTAAGTCCTAAAACAAGCCACTGGTCAGAGAATCAGAGAATCAGAGAATCAGAGAATAGTTTGGGTCAGAAGGGACATTTAAAGGTCATCTAGTCCAACCCCCCCCTGCAATGAGCAGGGACATCTTCAACTAGATGGATGGCATCCGTAGCTCTTCCCTTGTCCACTGATGTGGTCACTCCATCGTAGAAGGCCACTAGGTTGGTCAGGCAGGACTTGCCCTTGGTGAAGCCATGCTGGCTGTCTCGAATCACTTTCCTGCCCTCCATGTGCCTTAGCATAGCTTCTAGGAGGATCTGTTCCATGATCTTCCCAGGCACAGAGGTGAGGCGGATGGGTCGGTGTTTCCCAGAGTCCTCCTTTCTACCTTTTTTAAAAATGGGTGCAGTGTTTCCCTTTTCCCAGTCATCAGGGGCTTCCCCTGACTGCCATGACTTTTCAAATATCAGGGAGAGTGGCTTGGCAACTACATCAGCCAATTCCCTCAGGAC
>NW_010562962.1:2127-8058 GCF_000687285.1 Phaethon lepturus
TTGTCAGGTCCTGTAGACTTGTGTATGTTCAGGTTCCTCAGGTGGTCTCGAACCTGATCTTCTCTTACAGTGGGAGGGTCTTTGCTCCTCCAGTCCCCATCTTGTGGTCCATCCTCTTGAGAGGTGTGGGAAGAGACACTGCCAGTGAAGACTGAGGCAGAGGAGTCGTTCAGTACCTCAGTCTTCTCCTCATCCCTTGTTACCAGTCTGACAGCCTTGCTCATCAGGAGCAGTATGATTTCTTTGATGTTCCATTTCTAGCTGACATACCTGTAGAAGCCCTTCTTATTATTCTTTGCATCCCTTGCCAAGCTCAGCTTGGCCTTCCTGATCCCATCCCTACAAAACTGGGCGGTATCCCTATACTCTTCCCAGGATACCTGTCCCTGCTTCCACTGCCTGTACATTTCCTTCTTGTCCTTTAGTTTGACCAGCAGGTCTCAACTCAGCCATGCTGGCCTCTTGCCTTCCTTTCCCGATTTCTTCTACCTGGGGATTGAGAGCGCTCTATGGAAAGCATCCTTAAAGATCTGCCAGCTCTGTTCTGCTCCCCTGTCCCCGAGGGCAGTTTCCCACCAAGTTTCAGTAATGGCAACCATGTTGTTGCTCATCTCCATAAGACTTCAAGTGTGCTGCAGTGTAGCCAGCATGTCTCAGCACAACCGGCAGTGTAGCCAGCATGTCTCAGAGCAACAGGCTGAGGGCCCTCGCTAGCATCCCGCCCCTCTAACCTTGGCATGTCATCCCACAGTTTGTCACAAGCACGCCTGATATTATCCCACTCCCCCTTCAAGTCTAGTTTAAAGCCCTGTCAATCAACCCTGCTAGCTTGTGTGCAAAGACCCTCTTCCCCCTCTGAGAAAGGTGAATCCCATCTGATGCCAGCAAGTCAGGTGCTGTGTAGGCCATCCCATTATAAAAAACCCCGAAATTATGGTGGTGACACCAGTCACAGAGTCACATATTAATAGACTGGGCCCATCTGCTTCTTCCTATGTCACTGCCCACAAATGGAAGGAGAGAGGAAAAAATAAAAAAAACCCTGTGCTCCCTTATCAACCGTCCCAAGGCCCTGAAGTCTCTTTTGATTGTCCTCCCCCCCTCCTCCCGAATCTTGACAAAATATGTTATTTTGGGTTATTTGACAGTTACTTTATTTTTTATATCCACATAGATGTTTGTGTGTGTGGCAACCTGTTAATTGTCTCAGAGCTCTCCCACATGTATGGAACCAATTATTTTGGGTTGTGTTGCAAAAAACTTAAGGGCTGCCTGGTAATGAACAGCCTCCAGTTCTGCCTGAACCCCCTCCCCTCCAATTTTTTGCTCTTTCCTCTGACAGCCCTGTAGTTGCCCATCGTCCATCTTAGCAATTACAAAAATGGGCCACAGCAACCGTTCTCCCCCCAGAACCTCCAGTGTGACTGCCCTGCTTCTGCAGGCTGGCTATCCCGCTGGGACTGTCAGTCCCCTGCTTAGGAGACATGAGATGTTGCAGTAGTGTCACCTTCTCTCCTGCTAAACTGGGGTCAAATGTACCAGAAACTTTCCCACAGCCACTGGTTCCCTTCCACTGTTTGCAGCGTGCTGCCTTCTCTCAGGCAGGGAACCTGAGGAGCCCTAGAGGGCACCACTTGGGGTTTCCTCAGCTTCGGCTCCTGTCTGAGACCCTGCTGCTCACCTGGGTCCACATGATGCCATGTCTTGGCTCTGGCACGCATCCTCAGCTGTGGCTTCACCATTCCTCCTAGTCTTGTAATGTTGGGTTTCATTTTTACATTAGGGAACAGCATTCTGCTTTGGAAATCCTGAAAGCAACTAACACATTTTAAACTATTTAGTTGATATAAATATTAGTGAGTTTTTGTGAGGATGGAGCACAAGGAAAAAGAATATTTCAGGGTCATGAAAAATGTCTAGAGTTTGGTAAAATAGAATTTAGTCCCATTTTGACAAGGGAAGGCTTTTTCTTGTGGAATTCTTGCAATGAAGCAATTCTGAGAAAGAAATTATTATTGACTACTACATTATCTTAGATTTGTGAAACACCATACTATGAATAGGCCCTTTAGGTTCATGACTGCACATTCATATTAGAAAAAAAAGTAGTTCTTGCACCACAGTCACTTTCTCTCATTCACTGTGACATAATGAAATTGGAATTGAAGGTACAGGACAGGATCCTGAGGATCATCTCAGTTCTGCTTCTTCAAGCTCAGAATAATGGCAGAAGGTGTTTGCAACAGTATAAGTTTTACCTTTAGATTTATCAGCCTTTAGGAGTTTGAAACCAGATTATAACAGATGGGTTTCAAAATAAATTTCTTAACAGAATTATGGGGCTGAAAAAAAATTATTTTTTTTTACAGCAAGTAACCCCCTATTGTCATGTCTCTGCTGGGCAGTGGGCTGGGATTGCATAGGGGCTGTGGGGTGCACGTGGAGGGTCCCTCCCCTTTGACAATGGCAATTCCAGCCAACAACTCTGTTGCCTTTGGCTGTGTAGCTGTGAAGTCCAACTCAACTTTGAAAGTCTCTTGTTTGTTTTTTTTGGAGTAGTATGAAAGTCTAAACAGATCAGACTGTTTTGTCTGCCCTTATAACTTTCCACCAGTGTTGTTCATCTAAGCATTCTTGGTTTGTGATTGTGTCTTCATATGGAATAGCAGCTTTCCTGCTTGTTAGAAGGAAAACAAAACTCCCTCTGTTTTTTGTTTTATGTACATGTGTTTGTGTATATGTTTGCACACATCAATAGCTATTAGCAGGATATTGACTCTCCTCCTTACAAGACACTGCGCCTGGATCATGCTAGGAAGTAGGCACAAACACTGCACCTAAATAGCAGGAAAGAGGACTCACAGGGAATGTAGCGGTGTATTGTGTTAGTGACTCATGATTTCAAATACTTTGAACTAGGCTGCAAATCAGAGTTGCTGCAATATGTTGCACTAAGAATCCCCAGATAAGAAATTCCCTTTTGTGGCCAAATGTGACAACAAACTGTAGAGCTGTTTTGTATAAATTACCTAAGGTTTGGCTGCATCTCCTACTCTTACTTTGATAAAACACTGGTATGATGATAACAAATGATGACTTTTTACCAGGAAAAGGATATGCACTTAATTAACAGAGATTGCCTAATCCTAATCCTTAAAAAGAATAGAAGCTCTAGCACGTTTCAGGATGTTTTACTTGTAAGGTCTGGATCCTGTAAGCAGTTGTGCACATGCTCACCTTCATTTCTGCCCAAGTGTCAGGAACTTAATGGATGGAGTTAAATGTGTGTGTAGAATTTGACCACTGCTCTTAAAAACCTCAAGCAAGTTTAGCAAATAAAGCCAAATATAGAAAAATTAAGATTTATTCTGACAAATACAGTATAAATTTGGCTGGACTGCATCAACAGAAAGAATTTTAAGAGTCTTCAACAAAATTTAGTAAATGTCTTTAAAGCCCTATGTATTTTTTAACAATGTCAATGTCATCCTTCTGGGGGAGGGGGAAAGGAGATGATGTGAGGACCTTTTAATTTCTAGGATGTTGTGCTGCTTGTTTTTCATAATACATAATATTGTAAAAAATGTACTAATAGCCTCTTTTTTGTTAGTGTTTCTTTGTTTATTCCTGAATCTATATAAGCTCAACACATACTTGATAAAGGAAGCCATTTCCTATAAATCATCATACCCAGACTTGGTCGCTCTCTTTACCTTTCTCTGCAGTTTGTTAAAGGATTAATGCTGAGAAATATATGAAACAATCTTAAATATCAAGTGGGGAATTAACAATCTGACCTTTAAGAAAACTCATATTGATATGTTTTGATGTCAATACATGTAATTACACTTCATTTATTAAAACACAGTCTTTAGCCCAACACAAAAAAAAATCAAACAGTTGGAGTTCATGAAGTTTTTACTATAAATTTTTAAAGAAACTTTTTAAAAAAATTAATTCTTTAAATTTTTTTTTTAAAACATTGGCAGAAATTGTACACTCACAATGAGATTAAGATGTTAGCACTTCCCTGCAGCTTTGCTGAAACAAAAACAATCAGAAAATAACAGCTGCTCATTTAAAAACAGTAAGGTGTCTGAGAATTTCCTTATTAAAAATAGTAATAAATAAATAAAATAACAGAGTTTTGTGAAACTTTCACTGAAGTGATTCATCATTCAGTTTATATCTTCTGTCTTTTTTCGAAGGACATAGAAATTAGTTGTCTGAAAAAAACACAGTGAAGTGACTGCTATTCCCCTAGCTTGTTACAAGTCTTTGTGTAAAATCACATTTTCTTCCTATAAAATGCCACTTAGATCTGCGGAAAAATGCCATAAAAAACTGCACAGAACAGAGCAATTTTTTTTCCCAACTGAATAGGTCTACATAATTGATGAAAGCACAGTCATCTCCTACTAGTTGGGTTTTAGGTGCCAGTTGAAACACAGTGATGGTGTTGGTGTTTAATCTGGGACCCTTTTCCTCTCTAAAAACTGGTGTGACACAGCTTAAATTTTTCAAACTTAATTGTGGTTTTTTTTGTTGTTTGAAAAAGAAAAAAAATAGAAGACTTTATGATAGATACATCCTGTGTCAAATTGGCTCAGTATAATCTATTTTAGACAATTGTCTAAAACAGGCAGAAGCGAATTTGTGTGGCAACAAAGCACACCTAAATTTTCAGATGCTTCAAAAGTTCAAATATTAACTTCCAGTTCTAACTCTATCAGAGTTTTGCTTGTGTTGCTGATTATAAACTGAGCAGCTGTGTCAGCTGTCTGCTATTCACTAGTATAACTCTGAATTAGTCAAAAAGGAAGAAACTCAGATTTGTAGCACTAGAATCAGTTTGGGATATGAAGCAAATTTCACAAACTATTGGGGACTGCTATTTTTATTTGCTACTATTTCTAGGTTGCCGTAAATGGTATGACACAGGTGAAAGATAAGGAAGAACTTGACTTGAAATTCTGGGCTTAAAAAAAGAATCAGATGTTTTCTGCAAGACAGTCACCATCTGATTTTGCTGCAGATGGAGAATAAAAACCTTAAGTTTTAGTCTCCCATGTCCCCCTTTATATACTACAGCGGAGAATACATCATGTTCGCTGAGTGGGAGACATTGCACTTTTAAAGAGTAGTACATAAAGGTTTTTTTCTGCTCAGCAGAGAAAATATATAACATATAAATTGTTAACTCTGCAGCAAATCTTCATCTTTCAAACAGAAATCAATAATTCAGAAAAAAAAATCAATGCAAGCGTCCCACAGACAGTGAGGTGATATTAAATGACAATAGTTATCTACAGATAACTATAACTCCATTTGAGTATAAACATGTCTTGGTTTCACGGTAGCTCTGGGAAGCAGCTGGAAGAGAGTAAAGGATACGTGTTTCTCCTCATTTTTGGTGTTTAAAGAGTACCCTAACCACGACAGGTTTCATTGAATAGGGCTACTAATTATTTTGTAGTCAGAAAGTGCTCTATAAAAGGCATGAGAGTAATTCAATGCAGTTTCCTTTTATCTGCGTTGCCAACTGATGTCTATACAGAGCAAGTGGGGCTCCCCAGACAGGTCAGTCTGTTTCAGATACACAAGATTAAGTAGCAAGTGACATTCAAGAGCAATCAGCCCACCCAGGAGGAGTGAAACCAGTGGAAAAGCTGTCAGATTCCGCCTTTTCTCCATTAATCTTGAAGCTTTTCAGTGCTGCCAGGTTGCATCTTCATCAAACAAGCTGGGAAGAGTATTAGACTGTTTTCTTTCATCTCACCCTCCTCTCCCGATAACCTCCCATTAACCCCTGCCATGCCAAGTTCTGGTTTGAGAGCAGTTCTTGTGTTATCCCCAGTAGGTGGGGCAGCATGTAGAGCTGGATGGAGCCCAGTGTGGACCTTGTTTTAGCAGCAGGCCGATATTTAGGTG
>NW_010562962.1:8137-9417 GCF_000687285.1 Phaethon lepturus
TTTGGCAGGAGGCCGATATTTAGGGGGCTGAAGGGGGGGGGGGGGCAGGGACTTCTTCCAAGATGCAACTGTTTTGAATGCTTGTACAAGAAGGAAGGAAATAGCAGGTGCATTTATCTTCTAGAGACAGATCATATAATGAGGTACTCTCTCACAGGTTGGTCTGGTTTGGGGGTGAGCTGTGTTTCCCATAATCTAGATAAGAAGGGGGATGCATTAACCCTTTCCTTCATTTAGGGTCAAATTTTTGCCAGTTACAGTTGAGTTGGCTGCATCAGGCAAGATCCAGGATTTGACCATGGCACAGATATATAACTCATCCTTGCTCTGGGTAGTTCCAATAGCATGTAGGACACATCATGTAGCTGTCACAGAGGAGGTGTTCAGGCTGGCAGCAACCTTCAGAAGTTGAATCATAGAGGCAGAGGGTGGCTGAGTGGTCAGAAAGTGGCACAGATTGTGAAGCGCACATGGCAGGGATAAGTGATAATACATGTTGGAACTGGAGTCAAGTGACTGTTCCTCTGATATGATGGGATGGGTCTGACTGAAAGGAAAGAGGCCTCTTTCCTTCAGTTCCTAGGGATTGCATCCTGATGATGATATTGGGGACGGTGTGGTTTTGAGAGGGAGGAAATTATGGTGGAGGCAAAATCCAGCTCTGAGAAACTAAACCCATGAGCATGAGAATGGCTGTAGCAGGTAAAGCTAATGATCCATCTAGACTGTCTCTGACAGCAAATGTCTTGGGAAGGTTATATGAATTGTATAGGCATGGCTCCTTGGAGTTAGCTCCTCAATCGTACAGTGATAGCTCCTTAGATGATCTTCTAGTTTGCAATAATTTGTATTCCCCAGACTGAGGTGGCGTGTCTCTCACTCCACCTCCCTTTTTTTCCTATAGCAATATAGTTGTGGTGTTTACTTTTCTCTATTCTCCTCACTCAAGAATCTCTGTGTTCCTCTCTCTACAAGTGACACTTGGATTTCTGACGATCGTAGACATAGGGACAATGAATTAGTTTCTACCATAAACTAGAGAGCGAGACTTATGAAGGAACTGTGCCCTGATACAATTCACATAGCAGTATTCCCTTTCTCATTTTCAAGCAGAACCAAAACCAAACAGAAATGGTCAGAGGCTGCAAAGTAAAATGATCTCAAGTCTCCAACACCTGAGGTGACTGCTCTAGCCCCAGGGTGACTGACTACCAGGAGAGGATGGCAACGGTCAATCTCTAGGAAGGTTTCACAAAATCACAGAACCATTAAGGTTGGAA
>NW_010562963.1:0-2060 GCF_000687285.1 Phaethon lepturus
GTTAGCGAGGGGCGGTGGCGCGAGAAGAGGGCGAGGAGCTGGGCCCGGGCTGCGAGCTGAAGGGCGTGAAACTCACCGGCCGTTTTGATGGTGCTAGGGCGTGTTGACCCTGGCTGCGGGCCAGGGGCCTGCCAAAGCTGCTCTGTCACTCCCCTCCTCAGCTGGGCAGGGGAGAGAAACTGTAATGAGAAGCTCATGGGTCAAGGTAAGGATATGGAGAGATCAGTCAGTAATTACTGATTACTGTTTTGGGCAAACAGTCATGGGCAAAACAGTCGACTTGGGAAAATTAGTTTAATTTATTGCTAATCAAAATCCGAGCAGGATAATGAGAAATAAAACCAAATCTTAACACACACACAGATTCTTCCCAGGCTCAACGTTGTTCCCAATTTTTCTCTACGTCCTCCCCCCAAGCAGCACAGGGGGATGGGTAATAGGGGTTGTGGTCAGTTCATCACACGTTGACTCTGCTGCTCCGTCTGCCTGAGGGGGAGGACTCCTCACACTCCTCCCCTGCTCCAGCGTGGGGTTCCTCCCGCAGAAGACCTCCACAAACTTCTCCAGTGTGAGTCCTTCCCACAGGCTGCAGTTCTTCACGAACCACTCCAGCCTGGGTCCCTTCCACGCATCCTTCAGGAACAGGCTGCTCCAGTGTGGGTCCCCCATGAGGTCACTAGTCTTGACAGCAAACTTGCTGCAGCCTGGGATCCTCTCTCCATGGGGCCACATGTCCTGCCAGGAGCCTGCTCAAGCATGGGCTTCCCTCAGGGTCACAGCCTCTTTTGGGCATCCACCTCATCCAGCCTGGGATCTTCCACAGGCTGCAGGTGGATATCTGCTCCACTGTGGAGCTCCATGGGCTGCAGGGGCACAGCCTGCCTCACCATGGTCTTCACCACAGGCTACAGGGGAATCTCTGCTCTGGTGCCTGGAGCACCTCCTCCCCTCCTTCTTTGCTGACTTTGGTGTCTCCAGAGTTGTTCCTCTCACATATTCTCACTCCTCTCTGGCTGCCATTGCACACGTTTTTTCCCTTTCTTAACTAAGTTATCCCTGAGGTGCTGCCACCGTCACTGATGGACTCAGCCTTGGCAAGCGGCGAGTCCATCTTGGAGATAGCCAGCATTGGCCCTGTCAGACACAGGGGAAGCTTCTAGCAGCTTCTCACAGAAGCCATCCCTCTAAGCCCCCCTGTTACAAAAACCTTGCTATGCAAACCCAATACAGCTGCCTTCTGCCCAAACCTGAAATAGTGATGCATTTATTGGTAAGGTCAAAAGGAGAGTACTTGCGTTACCTACCCATTGTTCTCCTGGGCTGTCCAAGCTGTGGTTTCCAGCAAGCTTCCTATAGAGAATAGCTTAGGGCAGCTGACTCCATTGTGAATTACTCATCAGTCATCCATCGCTGATAATTACAGGTGACACACCTAAATGTTTTGTATGCAGTTTAATGAGATAACTGCCCTTCCATGGCAGCTATCCCAGCTGAATTGCATGACAAAATAAAGCAAGCAGGCTCCACAGCTGACAAATTGAGCTTTTGGCTTGGTATTTTCCTGCGCCCAAGAATGGGTATTTTCCCATGTCTTTTGGGGTGCCTTCACAGAACCTGTTTGCTCTGGGGAGAGGGTAGCCAAGGGCCTGGGTACAGGTCACCAGCTACCCCTGCTTGCCTGGATGCTTGAAAGCCTGCCTGGTCTCACTTTGATCAAAGCCGTGCAACCGCCATCCGCAGGAGCTCCCTCTGCCTCAAAATTTGACAGTTATTCCTGTCCCTCATCCGGTCATATCTTTGTACCTCCGCGCTGCCACAGGCTCTCATTTTAGTAACAAAATAGCAGAGGTTTGAGGCAGGGGAGAAAGACCACTACCAGGGCCAAGGAGGTTAAGTCACGCAGAAGAGGCACACCCGCGGGCACAACCTCCTTCACAGCCGGCTCCTCCTTAGCCCCCCGTTGCAGCACAATGAAGACGATAACGGGCCGTTTAGCTCCAGGCAGTGAAATCCCATCTTCCAGGCGTTTCCCGCCTAGGCCTATGGGCGGCCGCGGAGGT
>NW_010562964.1:0-1535 GCF_000687285.1 Phaethon lepturus
GAGAGCCCCGCGCGCGCAGCCGTGCTTTCCATGAGAATAACGCGTGACGAACGGTATGGAGGCGACGCGGCAGCTCCCTGCGGGGCGTAAACCAGCTCCCCCGTTGTCTCCTCTCTCCCACCGGCACGGGAAAACGGCGCTGAGGCCGCGCGCAGCCCTGGCCCAGCCCCTCACCCGCCTCCTTCAGCCGTGCCTCGGGGTGCCCGTGCCGGTTCCACAGTCCTCCCTGCGCTTCGCTTTGCCCCCTCATGCGCTCAGTCTCTCAGTCTGCATGTCCAGGTGAAGGCCGGTATTAAACCTCTACAGCTGCCTGCCTGACAGCGCTCTCTCCACGCCGTCTACCCAAAACGCACGGAGCTAGGCCAGGAAAAGCCTAGTCCTTCCTGGTCTTGAGCTCTACATCTCAAAAGAACAGGCCCGAAAGACAAGGTGACATTCTCTGTGAAGCACGCTGCTGCACACTGCCTAGAATAAGCAGTTCTGTATTTGTTTCTGATCAGTTTTGCTTACCTTCTCCTCAGCCATTTTTTCAATTCCTGCAGGAGTTAGCATAGCATCTGTTACAGTAACCCATGGCTGACTGCTGCCTTCCCTGGAGCTGATGTCTACAAGCCAGGTAAAGCAGCATTTACTTGCACCTTCCCTTCCCTTTGGATCTAGAATAAATGCAGAAGCATCTGGAAAGCAAGAGTATCTCCACAACTTTACCATCCACTTGCTACCTTGACTGATTTTTTTATTATTTTCTCTTCACATTGTAAAACTAACATTCATAAAAACTGCTTCAGTTCATTTTCTGTGCTACATCTCATTCATTTCCCTTTGAGAGAGGAGTTCACTTTTCTCTCTTTCTGCTCTCAAAAGTAAAATACTTTTTTTTTCTCCAGACACATGGTAAGAGGCTGACTGGGACTGGCACAGATGAGGGAAGCATTTGTACTCTTTGGCTTCCTTGACTGTCAGTAGCAGATATTTTGAGAGTTTGACCAATCTAGTCTAGACCTTTGATTTAGAGCCAAAGTTTTCAGGTACAAACCAGAGATAACACAGGAACTGATGAACATTGACTCAGGAAGAATTGAAGATTTTACTCTGAAAATATATATTTACCATACAGGAAAAACATCCAACGTGGTTGGATGAGGATATTTTTCAGAAATGCATAATGCCAAAAAACATATAGAAAAGAAAAAAGGGAAAGCTCTTACTTAACTTAGCCTTTACTCATGCAGTATGCCTGCTTATGCACCAGGACTAGCGTTCATATCATCCCAGCCAGAAAGGCACTTGGACTCTCAGACATATTGATTAATAGGCTCCTTATTGGAGCTCACACAAGAAGGAAAAAGAGGACAGTGCAGATAATCTCACCTCCCTTCAGACTCTGGGAATGCTGAGCTGTGCGGCATCGGACACACCTCCAGTCAGGATATGGCCTGTGATGCAATTCCCGACTGTGGAGAGGTTCCCCAACGTTTCAGTCTTTAGAGCTCTTGTAGGATCTTCTGAGGAGAAAACAATTCTGGTCATCATTC
>NW_010562964.1:1566-4861 GCF_000687285.1 Phaethon lepturus
ATGTTCACGTGAGAACACGCTGCTTCACTTTAACATAAAGACAACATGCAGGTGGTTTGCCAATGCCAGGAGGGAGCTCCTATAGGTTCCTTTACCATTAGCTGGCCAAGTACTTCCTGTGGCTGGGGGATACCTGCAGCACAGGAGAGGCCAGAAGGCCAAGCTGCACCTGCGCCGTAGCACAGCATAGCCTGTGCTGTAACGCAGCCTGCGCCTTCTCAGGTTAACTGGTATGTGGGTCGTTCCGTCCGTGACATAAGATGGGCTTCTGGTTGGGACATTGCTGAAATATGACTATTGTAACATACAGAGCATCATCTCCTGGGCCTAAAGGGTAAGCAAGGTTACCAGGTAATTTACCAGCTTTCAGCAATGTATTACCTCTATGGAAATTCAGAAGATACAATGTAGCACTATAGTAAAATTATTTACTTGTTCTGCGACTTCAGATCTCCAACAAGGTCACAGAATACAGTACCTCAAGTTGGAAGTGATCCATGGATCATAGAGTCCAAGCCCCTGCTCCTCGCAGGACTACCTAAAACTAAACTCATATGACTAAGAGTGTTGTCCAGATGCTCCTTGAACTCTGACAGGCTTAGAGCCATGACCACTTCCCTGGAGAGCCTGTTCCAGTGACTGACCACCTTCTCAGTGAAGAACCTTTTCCTCATGTCCAGTCTGAACCTCCCCTGACACAGCTTCATTCCTTTCCATGTGTCCCATCTCCAGTCACCAGGGAGAGGAGATCGGCACCTCCCCCTCTGCTGCCCCCCTTGAGGATGACAGATATCCTTGAAATAACCCAAGCTTATAAGTTAGTCTTCAGCTGCGTTAAGAACTCCAGTGCACAGAGAAGCTAAGTCAAGAAAAAAGAAATAACCCTTTCCCAGAGTTAATAAATGTATTTCAGGATAAAAACCTTCTAATGCAGCATCACAAATTTACAGAAAGAACTCCTTTAAAAGGTAATCCAAAAATCCACGGCAGCTGGCATTTCTTCATGCACACGTGAGGGCCTTGGGACACCCTATGGTGCAGTCCCTCTCCCCACAGTTTGGGCTGCACTTTCCCCCACATCTGCTACTTTACAGCCTCCCTGTCCTGACACACGCCGGGTGGTGGGATGCCCTCACCAGCCACCTCCTAGCCCTGGCCAAAGGGTATTCACAGCCCTGGCAGGTGGAAGCTGGAGGAGGAGGAGGGAAGAAACCCTTTTGCTTGTGGGATCTGCATCCCTCCCCACGAGGGGCTGCCTGGACACCCTCAGGAGATGGTGGGCACCGACAAGGGTGCTCTGCTGGGTGCTCCCCTGCATTTTACATCCTTGGTCTAGTGATCTTCATACATCTTCCTCCTCCCCCCTCCATCTGTTGCTGCCCCTAGTCAATTAGTTGCTTTTATTTTTTTTTTCCCCTTTAGCCTTTTTCCTCTAGGAGGGCTTTAAGATTTTTCAGGATATTCATATTTAGAAGTCAAGAGTTCAACAGGGACTGTAGGAGAGCAGCATCCCCTACAGCCACTGCTTGAGGCTGAGAAGAGCCAAGGTGCTTTCTCCAGGATCCCCCAGCATCCACCTTCATTGTTAGCGATGTCAGATGAATTTGTCTAACCCTCTTTGAACCTGCTGATACCTGTGATCTGCATCCCCAGCACCACCCGGAAAACAGTCCTCTTTTAGCATTTTAAACCAATCTTCTGCTGGTTTTATCAAGTAGCCTCTAGTGCTGATGTTACAGGATTCTGCAAAAATAGTTCTGCCTTGCTCTCTGCCTTTCTGCTTTTGTAAAGCTCAGTCACATCCACGTTTGAGTTCTCCTCACCCGGCTGAAGCCATAGCTTCCCCAGCTCCACGGCAATCTGGTTTCCATCATAGCATTTGGCATGGAACCTCGTCAAAAGCCGCTGGTAACCCACCAGTCCCCGGGCAGCAAGGCTCGTCGTAGCGCTCGGTGACACCTTGGCCAGCAGTTCCGTTTCACACTGCCATTCCTTCAGAAGCAATGGCCAAATGTCACCGGGGCCAAGGGGCTTACCGACATCTAAAGTATTTGTTTGGTGCAATAACTCCTGCATACTTCACTCAACTTGAGAGAAATTCCAAATGCCTATTACTAAAAATGCAGGAGGTGTGGTAATTTCCTTAACGTCTTCAGTAGTAGAAATCACTGACTGCAATAGATGGCAAATCCCGAGCTGGACATACCTAGTATTAGACCGTGTTCTTCAAAAGACAAAAGCATGCAGAAAGAAAACCATAGTGCATTCCCTTCTTTAATTCTTTCAGCATCTCTTCTCACCAAGAACAGCTATAATGCACTAATTTCAAAGTCGCTATTTTTCGCTGTTCAGTCTTTTAGACTATTAAAAACCACCATGCTGTGCTGCTCTTCCTTAGCTCAGGTGACGAGATTTGCTTTGACTGTGTCCCAGAGCAGCAGCCTGAAGCAGCAGCCTACATGTCCCCAGCTGTTCTCTCTCAGCGGTGTTTCGGGTCGCATGCAGGACTTGGAGCACAGTATCCGACCGAAGCTACATAGTGGAGCTCCATCACTAGAATAAATAAGGGTGAAATGCAGGCACCACGCCTACCCCTAGAGATGCTTACAAGGAGAGGGAAGGGGGGGAGCCAAGTTCTTAGTTTATCAGAAGAAGGAAGCAGGTTTAGAGCCTTTCATATTTAGGTCAGTGATTCTACCTGAACTGTGATCAATTTAAAAACTGGTAGGACTTGATTCAGCTAAGCAGCTCCTGTGATAACTGTATTATTTCTAGAGAACAATTCCACCTGGGAAACCATTGCTGTGAAAAACTACACCTTGCCCTAACAGGAAAAAAAGTTTGGAAATAATGGCATCATGCTATTGAGGTTGTGCCTGTAAGAACTGCCAGTTTGAAAAACTGCCATGCATACTGAATAGTCACTCAGAATAGTCACTCAAAAATAGCTATTTATTCCATACAAATAGTTCTAACCTTTGCATGTACCAGAAAGCACTAACCACTGATGTTTGCTGGGTCCACTTAAAGAAAAAAAGCAGTTGAAATGTAAAAACAGATTCACATTAAAAGGCAAGGACAAGAGAAGAAAAGCCATTACAGTAACAGCACTCCTTCGGGCAATTGACTGTTCCCACACCACTGCTTCTTTACTGCAGGATCAGGTACCTGGAGGTCCCCACCATCTGGTGACACCACCAGTTCATTTTCAGTGACACTCATTACAAGTAATTGCAGAGACAACTCAACCAAAACATTCAGCAATCCAAGTATCACAGAATCACAGAATCACAGA
>NW_010562965.1:0-29085 GCF_000687285.1 Phaethon lepturus
CACGAGCCACCAGTTTCTCCAAGAGAATGCTCAGGTTGCCGCAAATATTACATTAGCTCCAAGTCATTCAAATAGGGAGACTTCCTTGAACAAATAAAGGGGAAGGAAATGCGCGCTATGCGCATGTAAGAACCCTACCTTTTCCATATACAAATCGGTCTCCGAGGCAGAGTCTGCTTTGCTATTAACTTGTCCCACTTCCTCCATTTAGTTTTCCCTCTCCTTCAACTTCCATCTTGCAATGTCTGCCCTTGTTTGGCGAACTCTGTTGAAGAAGGAGCCTCTCTTCTCGTATTGGGAAAGAACATAGCTCCTTGAGTCATTCTGTAATGCATGTAATGAAGCAGCCCTGCAGCTGAAAGTAAAGAAGATCATTAGGTTATCAGAACTAATAAATCCACAACTTAATCTCAGTTCTTCTAAGAATTCAGTCCATGTTACTTGCACTAAAAATGTGGGATAAAACAAGGAAACAAGGTGGTGAAGGGTGCGCATGCTGTGCTGTCTCAGAGGGATGGTACGGCTGCTGCCTGGCTCTGCGATGCTTTTAGGAAACGTGTGCTCGGGGGAGGATAGGGAAGCGCAGTCCCTACGCATTTGAGGGTGCTGGAAGCGGCAGGGGCAGGCAGAGGAGCCACCTCCCAGCCAAGGCATGCTGCCATGTGAGCCTGAGGCCTGGATCCTACGTTAGGGTTGATACTGCTTTTTGGCACAAGCAACAAATGCAGTTGACCTCCTGCTGGGAGAACGGTATGAAGATAGCCAGAGATACAACCCTAGTACCTTCCCTGCGGCAGGTCTCATCCATCCCAACGATGGCACACGGTTACTGCGGACCTCAAACAGCAGTGTCATGGGTTTTACAGGCATTTCTCACCGATTTGTAGCGAAGCGAATTAAATCCACGCAGTGCCATAGACCAGCGTGAGGCTGCAGAATACAGCTATGTAGATTTACACCAGCGGTGTATCGACCTGGTTATTTCCAAATTTGATATTAACATACAAATCCTGCTTCCATTTCTCACTCTTGAGACACATCTTTCTGCCTGACTTGTCAGTGAACTCCATGTGGGAAAGCAATACTGCAATTGTACTCTTCTGAGACGCTCTGCATGCTGATGCAAGCCTCAACACGATTCCCTCGACTGAAGTTGGGCGGAGAGGGAGCAACCGTGTTACAAAACGTGCCCGCAGAAAAATTCTTGAAGTGTGTTGATTTTCATGTAACATGGTTTTCTTAAAGAAAAGTTGACAGTACAGCAATAGCAGGTTTCAAACTAACTCCCCTCGAGCCTATGTCCACACACCGTGCCCAAAAGCACGCTAGTGCTTTTGCCAGATGCCTCCAGAAGACTCCACAGCACTGAAATGCAGCAACCTTTCAGCAGGGCAAGTAAAAAGGGACAGAGCCGATAGCTGGCTCACACCCTGTACAAAGTACTCCAAGGGGACGTAACGCAAGCCGGGCGGAGACAGAAGACCAAATCTCTCTAGTTCCATCTGTAATTTCCAGTGAGTTATGCTGCCCCACTACTTTCCAGTGCCTCTCTTTCTTTAGAAGCTTACCATGAGGAAGGCATGTATTTTGCACCACAAGATCGAGTCCCAGCGAAGCTATTACAACATTATTAAGAAGTGAGCTTAGTTAGCCTACACAGCTCTCTCTCAATAGATACTTACCAAAATAATCTGATTTCAAAGGCTTTTAAAAAAAGGTACACATAGAAGTTGTTTATTCCCAAAAGGATGAACCAAACTGTTCTCTGCACTCTAAAGTCCTTTCCAGAACTGGACTCCTTCCATGCCGCCTTTTCATCTAAACACATTTGTTTTATTTTAAGCGGTGTGTTTCAGCGTGTATGTCTCTTGCATCTCATCTACCTCAGAGTCAGCAAGACTATCACTGTCCCTTATGGGATAACATCGTGGAATATTTTATATGCTATGACAAGCACTCTCTTCTGTAATATTTTGGTCCAACATTTCCTGGGTTATTTAATCTCAGCTTTTTAAAAATGGATCGTCCTGTAAAAGGAAACTGCATTAGAGGGAAAGCAATAAATGCTTCATTCAGTGTGCTTGGCCAAAATAGCTCACTGAGTCTTGGAATGAAAAGACCCTTGTCCATAACAACACAGACACAATTACAAGCACAGACAGGATGGTTTTGCCTAGAAGGGGAATACGCCTTGCAGCGTTAAGGAGGAGGAGTGAAATCTCTCGACGGGTAAGGCAATCGGTTTGATAATAATTAGGATGCTTACAGTCGGGAGTGGGGAAGAGATGTGAACCTCCCATCTTCCTAAGGAAACCACTTCCTCTTGTTCCCTTCTTGTCTCCCTTAAGAGAATATTTAGGATAGAGTCATCGCAGAAGCGTTCCAAGCAGAAAAAAACATCAATTATCACTCCCTGCTCCTCCACTGTTCTTTCTCAGCTGTACCTTCTTGAATGTTATAACGCTTGATCCAGCCTTCTGCTATGTCGTCCTTCTCTTCAGTTGTTTGCATGTTACTCCTCTTCTGTAGCGCTCACAGATTTTGCATTTTGCCTTCCGCTTCCACCCCTTCATCTTGACTCTTCCTTTTGCTTCTCCGGTCTTAATCTGCAGTGCCCCTTCAGCTCCTCAGAACTTCTCTCTCTCGGGGGATTCACGTTGCAGATGACAGCAGCAAAAGCAAACTGAAGTGCACCTTAGAAGCCGAAGCCACGGGACTTGGACAATGATTTGCCACAGTATTGGATCCCGCAGCAGTGCTAAGAGGGATCCTACAAAGACTTCATCTGTTAACAGGGGTCAGTCAAGCACGATGCCTTTTTTATTTTGTCATCGGTTAATGACTCCCCAAGGCAATTAAAATTATCCCACAAGGTTCAAATCAGCATGAACACCATCTTGCAAAACTGCAGCAGCCCTACAGACCTCAGAAAAGAAGCTTGGCTGAGGCTCAGCACTTCATGTTCGCTTCTTGCTTCTCTTGAAGGAACTCGGAATTTGGTCTCAACAAGAAGGACCAAACAAGCAGCAGTCACGCCTAAAACAAACATTTCATTCTGACAATGAACTTACAAAAAAAAGCAAGTCTTTTGGTAGGGCGATAAATGCAGAGCAGCTGTCAAATGTAGGTAATGCTGCTCTGCATGTCTACAATGCGGTAACTGTTCCTGAAAGGATCTTTCAGATGTCACAGCATTTCTGTCCCTTCAGGGAGCGCTGCTTTCAGTTCCTCCCTTGATCACAAGTTCTCTGACAGGACTGCATTGGGGAAAAAAAATTGTTATTTGCAAGCTTTTTTCAGGCTATACTCTTTTCATGCTCACGATGACTAGACTTCTGTGAAAAATACAGGCTGCAGAGCCAAGACCTGTATATTCACCCCACTTTGCAGCATGCAGGAAATTTAAGGTAGAGAAGTGCACGGTGTAGTGAACTGTGCATGGGACTCACAGCGAGGTGAGGGCAGGTGCCCCTCCTGCTTCTGCAGACAACCTGCAGGGACATGAGACTAATGACTCTGTGATCCAGCTGCCTACGCTGAAAAAAAATATTTCATGCATCAATTTACTTCACCGCCATGAAATCTGCTAATATAAAGAAGAGTCATGTGTTTTTAGGAGGAGATGATCTCCCATCTCTTGCCACGGGAACAGCATCTCTGAAGATGACTTGCTCTCATAGTCCTCTGCTTTTTGAGAGCAATAGGATGCGATTTGTTCCAAGGCAAAGTGCTTTCTGAAGAGGCCATTGCATGCTTTCCAGATGGGCTCTGCATTATCTCTCCATACTGTTAGGGTACACTTAAACAGCACTGCCAGCAACAGGAAGTTGCTGATGTGCCTGCTCGCATGTTTTAAGATGCCTTAAGGTGAGCTGCCAGATTTTCAAACAGAGGTTTTTCTGTTTTGCATGCCAAATATTCCTTAAAGAAAACATACTCTGTTTTCTCTTGTCTGTGATATCACTCATTTGCCTTACTGGCATGGAAATTAGGTTCTAGTCACATTGCAGAGTAAGAGAAAACAATTTTTGCTTTTTTCCCTGGAAAGGGTACCAAGTAAAACAAATAAATAGCTGGTTAAATTACATCTTTATACTGAATGCACTTCATATAAAAATTTTTGTCTGTTGATATTGCTATCAACTTTCAGATAGATAATTATCTGTAGCGATGCCAGAAGCGCTCACTGACCTTGTTTTCAAATGGAAGGTTGTCATGGCACACGCCAACATTATGTCTTACCCCACTGTCTAGACATGGCCAAAATTACTCTCAGCCTTTACTGGCGCTGTTATAGGAACAGAAGTAAGTCCGTAACACAACTTTTCAACCCACCCAACAGAGGGCAAAAGGCTTTCTTCAACCTGAACTAAAAATGAACCCAGACAACAGAATCGTGTCACCATGTTGGCCTACTAATGCAAAGCACACTTATTTTTGCCTTCACATCTCAAAATGAAAAATGTGCAGCTTAGTTATGATTTTTATATTGTAAATAAGAAATTTGTTCAAGACTGAAAAATGCAAAAAGCCACTGACAGTTCCTCAGGGAAACCTTCTCAGGGTCCCCTCCTCCCCTCTCCAAAAGCCAAAAACAGTAGAAATTTACTCGCTTAAGTAAGTATACATCAATTCATATACATCTGCTTCTCCTGAAATGTGACGTCTAAAGCACATGATCTTTTTTCTTACTCCTCTTTTAACTCTCACCATGTGTATTGTCTGACCCCAGAACCGTGAGGCACAGAGCATAAATCGAGAGCATCAAGCTCTGATTCCCAGCTCAGTCTGTAGTGCTTAAAACTACAGGGTCAAGTAGGCACTTCCGAACTAAGACTTAAGCTTAGCAGTACAAAAATTGCCAAAGGCAATACCATTTTAAGGTATAGCTGTCTCTGGCTTCCCCATCCTGGATTTAATTCTCACATTGTGAAATACCATCCTTTACCCAGGCTAGTTCAACTGTGAGGGTAATTGCACTGTGAACTGAGCTGCTGAACATAGCTGACAGCCATTCCTAACCCAAGAACTTCCACGTGAGAAGCTGCGGCGGCCTACGTCCCTCCAGAATAGGCTTATGCACATGCCCGCCGGATAGACAAGACAAAGCAAAGCTCCTCTTTTCTTTGGTAGGACCAGGTTTTTCTCCCAGCGAACCTCACAGCTCCTAATTTGGTAGACAAGCCACATTTTCTTTAAAATTATATGGGAAGTGCTGTGAAAGAAAAAATTCATCTTTGAATTTTTTTTTTTCCAGTAACCCATTTCTTTTATCCCCAGATGTAAATAACCTAGTGGTGACGCACAGCATAATCCACATGTGCCTCCTCCTCTGCCTTTTTCGTCCTACTTGCTTCCCTTCAGCTTACATCGCCTTTCTTCCCCTGTAGCAAAGCCTCTTCTCGATCAAGCTATCTCCAACCCAACTGCCGAGTTAAAGAAAACATAGCTGGGATGTAACTAAAATCATGTTGCCACTGCCTTCCTGGCTTAATTTGTGTTTTAAAAACTCTGTTTTTCCCTGTGCCCACCTTGCAGTGTGGTTTTTCTCAGGCAAAAGCTCTACATCTCTTTGTGCAGCACTTAGCACAGGGCCCATTTCGTAGTTGGTGTGGCTGCATTTTTTTAAAACAGGCAGTTAAGAGGAGGTAAAAAAAATCCCAGCTTCTTCATGCTGGAGAAGAGCAAAACAATTATCCGCTGGAAAGCATAGTTTGCCTGTTAGTGGTTGGTCTTTGTGTCATATCGGTTCCCATCTACTTGACAAAGCAGCTGTGTGAAAATTATTATACGGTTATACAGTCCAGGCTTTAGCACAATTCACAGCACCTAGGAACAAACTATAAACAGGGCTCAGTTCCCTACAAGATGGAAAAAAACCCCAAAAATTTATGTTCTTCTCTCTTTAAATATGACATACAGCATTGTCATCTGTGATCTATCACCTGTATCTCTTAAGTCTACCCAGAAAAATGACATTAAAGCTCCCCAAAAGTGGGAGGTGCTTTAAGACTGTTCGTTAATATTTGATATATTTAATCTAACATAGATGGTATATTTGAACTAAAAATTTGGTTATGCTTTCCTTTGTCTTGAATTGCCTTTGGGGGTTTTCCTTCCCTCTGTTACTAAGTTTACTTATGTGTGTGTGTATAAACAAATACACGTATACAAACACACAGAGAAAAGCTACATTGCTTCCATAACAAGGTGACCACAAAAGCTGAAACAAACAAGTACTGCAAACCACGCAACATCATGTGCTCAGACTCAGACTACAAATCTGCAAGCAGCGCATGCTGCGCTCGGGTTACTGAGACACAGGACTAAGTTTACCCGGTCTCTGCCGCTAATTCACTGGATGAAGCTGGAAAAAGTCCCTCTCTTGCACAAAGACACCAACTGCTTTTTTGTAAAATGAAAGCGATGCGTATCTCTCAAGTCCCGCTTACTGACTTCCGTAGGACTTGCGCTTGATAACAAATCGAGTAAGTATAGGATCCATCCCTGTGTTAGCCTGTGTTAGATGGCTTGCGAATCCCAGGTGTTAGATTCTAAGTCATCAGCTGCTCAGAACAGCTCTTTTCAAACCTTGGAGTTTCCCTTTAAGATCTGATGGCATCTGGGTCAGTCAAGAGCTCGTTTTACTTCCTCAGCATTTTCTCACTTCCGCATCGTACGTACTGGCAGTCATGATCAGATTGTTTCAAAATAGCGTCCTTCTGAACACAGGAAAGTCTTAAACGCTGGGTCTGACCTCACACCAGCACCGCGCCAGCAAAACATCACTAAGTCAATAGTTACTCGGGATTGCTATGAGGACAGTAAGGGGTGAAAAGCCGATCCAAACTCATTCACAAAAAGTATAAACAACATTCTGCAAATTATTGAACTCTGTCACTTTTTGCTGTCAAGAGGACTGAATAGCAGTAACCGAACTCCGTCAGTGTTGCCATCAGAAATCTAGAGAGAAGCTCTCACTGATCATGGAATTACACCAGCAGTGTAGGGAGTGTGCACCTTAAAAAAACCAAAAAGCTTTCTAAGGGGTGTTAAGTTTTTGTTTTGCACCATTCCCCCCTCCCACCCAGTGAAGGTCTTTATTGTACAAAACTGCCGTTTTCCTTTCGCCGAAGCGTACAGCGCAAGGGCTCAGTTCTTTCCTCCCGCGGTTCTGTTCTTGATTTCAGAGGAGTTGTGCCTCCTTTATGCCGGTCGAAACGAGAAGAGAATCAGACATTCCATCTTCACTGCTTTTGTTTCAAAGATAAATGACTCTGTTTTGCTGCTTTCCCCACGGCTTATTCCAGAGATCTGCTGCCAATTCAGGCTGGCTCAGTGTCAAGGCTTGATACACAGCAAAAACAGTCGAAAAATAGCAATGCTCCATCTCATCGGCTAATTTGGAAGTTTTGTGCAGTCAGAGCTGTAACAGTTGGTAAGGTGGCAGGCCTACAGCATTTTTAGATACCTGTTTCTATTAGAGCGCTTTGCAAAAGTTTACTCCGTGAGTTTTGAACAGGAAGCAGACGACTTGTGAAGCTTAAACATTGAAGGGAAAGAAAGGGGGAAGGGAGAGAGAAAAGAGAGAAACAGCTCATTGCTATAGAACGCGTGCAAATGTAAATGTGCAGGCAAGCAGGACACATCAACCTGTCACATTTGGACAGAAGATAAACTGTAGGTCGGCTAGATCAGTGCTGCAAAGACAAACTGGTGACATGCAATTAAAGTCTCTTTTGTAAAGAACGGTCTAGTTCCAGTGTTTGATGCCCTGCAAGTATTCACAACTGTTTTATAACTTTTCACAAGGAAAACAATATTTGCTTCCTGCCTTGGCTTCAAGACACTGAAAGAAGTAGGGCCAGATTCATTTCCTTTGAGGCTTTTTGTAGCGATCTGTCAGAAAGAAACGTGTCCACAAACGCTTAATACATTTCGCCTCCATCAGTAATCAAGTCCACACTGGTGAACAGCATTAAAATGAAACGGAGACCATTTCCATGTGGAAATTTTTTTTACATCACCTCCAGAGTGGACATGAAATTCGCATCTGAAAGCAGTTTGCACATGCTGTACTGTTTCGGAAGCAAGTTTTAAGTTAGAGCAACTACTTTACCAGAAGCAACTCCTAGGACTACAACATGTGGGAGGCAAAAGTGTTCAGTCCCGGTCAGAAATGGGTCAGCTGTTGATATCATGTTGTAATGTGCATAACTCATTAAAAAAAAAATATTTAGGCCACAAACTTTAGCTTCAGTCTAACCTTCAGTCTAACACCTGCTTACACACAAAATCATTTCATAAGTTCCCTCCGCAATTTTGAGTGGAAGCTTCATCCTGCAGTCTGAGTCTGTATATGAAGTTACGTGTTTGCTTTTGTTTCTTTTCTGCGGGCGTCCAGAGCCACTGACTAATCAAAAGGAGAGTTTCCTACATTCTCCTTGACAATGCACTCCTCGCATTGTCAAGTACCGGGTTACGGTACTGTTACGCGCAGCACGCAAAATTATATTCCGCTGTCACCTCACCTGTGACGGATGCTAATTAATTCAAAAAGAGATTTTTTTTTTCTCTTCAGGATGAGTGTGCGAGAAAACCTAGCTGAAATGTCAGCTTCCACATCTCAACATTGTCAGTTAAAAAAACAAAAGAAACTTTCTGCTTGTCAGCTGCTGGAGTTTGCTTGAGGGAGACACACAGGGAACTGCTCAACACTGTGATTCCACATGGGGTCCCGCCCACCCCTATTTCTTTTAAACAGTCTCTTTTAGGACTAGGGCTGCATTTCAAAATCTTCAAACATAAGTGCCTGACTAAAAACAGGCTTTATGAGAAACTCTTCAATAAAGCACAGTGCAAAACTCCCACTGTGAATAAGAAAATGAACACGATAGGCTCTTAGGCTCGTTTTGACAGCGACATTCTTTGGGCACCCCAGCTGTCTGTCAGCTTGGAAATGGCATCAAAATCCTTCTCTTCAAGGGACAGCTGGAAGCAACTGCGGGAGAGAGAGGAGCACTGTCACAGAGCAGTAATTCGGCTCTGAGCCCAGCCTCGGCCAAGTAATTTAGGATGCCCAAGCATTCCACAGGGATGGACACCATTTTCTGCATTGATGGCTGCAGCGGAGCAGAAATGTTGCAACCAACAGGTGGTTAAACTCACCATATTCTGGTGACTTGCTAAGCAAGGGTTACGCACCCACTCCAGGAGCTACCTCTCTTCATTAAAAAATAAAAAAATCAAGAAATCTTTTGCCCTACATCAAAAGCTGTGATGCTAGTGACTATCTTAATGAGTTGGTTATCTCTCTGCTCTGAAGCACAGATTTCTACATCCTCACTGCTACATACTAGAAGTGACTCTTGGCAAAAAGATTTTTTTCAGGTCTCTGTTTTCAAGGCCATAACCCTTGAATATAAAGAGTGAGGTGCACTCTCTTGGCCGGACCGCACGCCAACATACTGATCCGAGGGCAAATGGCAGATCGTATGAGAGAACTTAGTGAGCGTTACACCCTTAGCCTATTCCTCCTCCCGTTCCAAGATGCCCACATCCTCACAGCAATAACTCAAATGTGCTTTCAGTAACAGTAAGCAGACCATATATTCAAGTAAATCGTTAAGCCAGGGAGTCCTGACTCCCACTCAAATCATAGCATTTGTACTTTTTTCAAGCAGGAGTATTTCTTATCTTCTATGCTTCTATGATTCACTTTTTCAGCTTCTCTTCACTGTCATGAAAGAGGCCTATTTAAAATTCCCCAGAAAACTCTCCCTTAATTATAAGATTTCCAGAGCTGCTATTTCAAACAAGGAACAGCTCACATGAGATTTGTGGTTTACAATGACAGAGTCAATAGTATCGACCCGCCACACCTCTCGGTAGCTTCACATTCTTTAACTGACATAACAAAGGATATTTTTTCCTCCGTAAAGCACAAAATCCTCCAGAAATTGAAGTGAAAGCTGCATGAGATCATTCAGTGCCAGAAAGAGAAGGCACTATCGGTCACTCTAGGTAACGTAGCTGACTGCCTTCCAATTAAAGGACCATTCCCTGGGAGGCAGATAGCTTTTATCTCGGACATGGAAATCATCTGGCAGCCTCCCTCCTGCACTCCCTTGGGTGCATGCAGACAACCATCAAGATTATAATAAGTCTTACAGGTAGAAAGTTCCAGGAGTGTCACATAAAGAAAAGACAAAACAGAGGCATAAGAAATCAACCCTTTCTTACGGAACTGAAAGTAACACGTCTTGCTGTAAAAATACCTATTTTGTTTGGATTTTGGGTTCTGTACTTTAAAAGATCCTAAAGCAATTTTGAAACCACAGCCCTAATTCTGAAGACGTTTAAGGTCAACCGTAGCCTTCCTCACTAGAGCTGGAAATAAACAAAAGCGAACCGAGCGAGAACTGCGCGGAGTGCAAAAGGCCAGGAGCTCATAGCTATATCTTCCTTTCTTCATGGCTCACCTCAGAATTCATTCCACTGGACCAACACATGCTTTAGACAGAGGAGGGAAGGCCGGGGCGAGTGGGAGGATACGCCCTGCCCCCTGAGCTCCAGAGCTCGTGAGCAGACGTTTTTTTCCCCAGCGTGTTCCAGAGGGAGGTCAAAAGCACCCCCCGTGGCACAGTTGGGTCTCAGTTGTGCTGCTTTTTAAACGCACTTCAGATTTAGTGCCGCTTGCATCACACCTCTCACATTCACCTTTATTGGCGCAAGGGCCAACCTACCGTGCATTTGGCATTAGGTTGAACGAGGGTTCCTGGTACTGTGAAGCACGCAAAGGGAAAGTTCTGGCATTATGCTCCCTAAGCTCGGTAAACGCAGCTAGGGCAAAGTCTTATGGAGAGCCTAGCACTGCTTCTCTGAGAAAGCATAGAGAAGGTGTTCGTGAAATCAACACCTTTTGATATACGTGATGCCTACATGTGGATTTAAAAAAAATATTTCCCTCTAAGAAAACCAGTCAGTCAAGCCCGTGACCACCAACTCTCCTAGACCTGCAGAGAGCCCTAGGGTCCCAGGCAGACTAGAGCTGTCTGTCACACCACCAACATACAGCAAGACCTGGCAAGTAACCCCCATCCAGTCCTACGCCACATCTTCACAGCAGTGTCAAGGGAAGGGAGAGAAGGGAAACGCAGGACAACACACAGTGCTTGAGCCAGAAGCACCATATGAACATGGAGCTGAGGAACATGCACATCACTGCAGATTGGTTTTGTTACACATTTCCCCTCAGCCAACCCTCAGCCCTTCTACGATTAAAGCCTTGGGAAGCTCCAGAGGAGGGGTGCCTCCGAGCCATGAGCCTAGTACCGGTCGGTTCATAGATGCAGGTGTGAATGTCGCTCCTACTGCGCAAGATAAAACAAGCATAAAATCCCTCCTTACAGCTCCGTGCGCATGGGTAGAGGGTAACAAACCCAATTCCTTCCCCACACAGCCACACTAGAGAGACAGGCTCTGGCCTTCGTAATACACCTTTCTGTGATAAATGATCTGTACAAGGCAGTGGATTTCTTATGGAAGTAACATGTTCCCTTTTCTTACCCAGAGCCACTCCCGTGACAAAGGGGACTGGCATGGGGCTCCACTTCACCAATCACATAAGGTCTTCTTCCTCATGGACAGACTGCTGGGAGAGAGAAACTCGTTTCTAGAGAAGCCTGAGATACTGGCTAAGAAAAACTCCCAAGGATTCTGTGAAACGCTGAACCCATTACTCAGCAACCACAAAAAGAGACTGGTCTCAGGTCCGGCTGCTGAGAAATGCTGCAAAGTGACATCTTCTCAGTTAGTCTGGGCAGTCACACTAGTGTTTTTGTTTTAAGCTTAGGAGAAATAATAATACTAATATCACAGTCCAGCAACAAGTGCTACGACATCTGCACTAATGCACATCTCTAGAGAAGGAAGAGCAGGCTGGCCTGGAACACTGCGTTGTAACAAATCCACCTTTAAAGAAGACCTCACGCTTCTATTGCACAACAGCAGGTCCAATTATTTGTCAGGGTACGTGCCCTGTGGCCCAAGCAGTACCTTTTCCTAGCCCCCAAAAATTACCATCAGGTTTAGTTGGGATACGAATAGCCAAGAGAGCCATAACTCCCCAAACTACTGTTTTCCTGCTTTTGCACCTCAGGAGAAATCCTGACAGGTCAAAGTCTGTAGGCACGTGAGGGTCAGCCAGCACAGCGCTGCCTGGAACGCGGCAGCTGCTGTGAACCATATCCCGAGAACTCCACAGAGAGGGTACGGATAAGTGAGGACAGGGCAGCTTTCTCTTTCTGGACCGGGACCTGGCTGTCTCGTGTTCTAAACAAGCAAAAGAAACTGTACACGGGCAAATATTTTAATGGAAGCGCAAAAACTGCTAGAAAAGTCTATCTATTAATAACCCACTATCCAGATGGAAAAATGTATTTTGCGAGTTTCCGGAGGGGTATTTTCTTACCGCAGTGCCGGTAAATATTTCCACAGAAAATCTGGGAGATATTTGAAAAAGCAAAAAACCAAAAAAAGAATCATAGAATAGACTCATAGAATCTTTGGGTTGAAAGGGGCCTTTTAAGGTCATCCAGTCCAACCCCCCCTGCAGTCATGCCTCTAAAACCTGCCTCTAAAACCATGCCTCTAAAACCTGGCTCAGCCAGGAGGCCTGTGTGTACCGCAAAAGAATATAAGTAGATTTAAGCGTGACTTGAAAAACGAGATTGCAGCTAGGTACAGACGAGAGTAAAGCGCTCCCTGCATGGGAACAGGGGAAGGGAGGCGACCAGTCACTCCACCGTTCTGCAGGAAGGGCTCAAGGGGTTCCAGCCGATCACAAACTGGGCCCAAGTCAGCCATACGGTGTGGTTTTGACAAAGGGCAGGCGCTAAGTGGGGTTATGTTAAACAGGAATAGAGAATGCGAGAGGCGTGAAGTAACCCTTCCCTTCTATTCCATATCCAAAGGAGTGCTGTGTCCGAGTAGCATACTGCACTTCAAAACGAGGTGTGGACAAAGAGGATCAACTCCAGAGGATGTCAGCGAGAACCATCTGAAGTCTGGAAACCACATGGCTTGTGAGTAAATATTGAGTGGAAGGAGTGGTTTAGCCCAGAAAAGAGAAGACAGAGTCAGTACGTAGCCTATTATTTGCAAAAATAGCAAATGAGAGGGGCACAGTCTGAGCAGCTGTCTTCCCTTTAATCAGGGCAGATAAAGGTGTACCTAAATTACACCAAATGAAATTTAGGTTAAACATCATGCACGGTTTTTATAGCTGCAAGGATAATTAAGTATTGAACGAGTTGCCTGGGGAGACAGTGATGTTTCCAGCACACGGAGGTTTTCATAACAGGTTAGACAAACGGGTGTAGTTAATCCTGCTCTGAGGTAGGAGGAGAAACAGGATGAGCTTGTGAGATCCCTTTGAGGCTTATCCTGTAGTCTAGAGGAAACACTGACACTGGTGAATATCTTCAATTTCTCCGTTGTTCTATAAGTGAAAACAAGGGTGCAAGTATGTTTTTAGAATGCGGTTCTTGACCAGCCCCGTACTTCCCCTTTACCTGGCCAGTCCAATGGTCTCCCTTCCTCCTCCTTTCCCCTAGCTCAAGAGCGAGCATATTAGTTTTAGGTTGTGTCTCATTCTCCAGGGGGTCCCTTTTCCCAGTGCTCCCTCGCTCCTTCCCCGAGGATTTAACTACTTCATCACTACCCACCTATCTTGCAAGCACCAGCTAACTTCTGAGGGTCCGACAGGATACGTATCCCATACAGTCCTTGGCAGCTCGCTTGCGATTTTGCAGTTTACTGCTTCTGTGTCAGAGTGGAATAAAGCCTTGTGCTCCTTACCGTTGAAGTATTATCTGTCCGCTGATACTAGTTTCCATAATAAAGACGCAACCTACTGCACATTATGTGTCTCAGCTAGAGCCCAGACCAGTGACACTAGCAGGCCTACCTGCTGTCCTCTGACGCCCATCTGAATCAGTCGGGTCAAGTGCCACGCAGCATTTTGCACTAGCTGAAAAACAGACAAAACAGACTTTTCTCCCGGCTTGGCTCACAGAGCTGGCATATAGAGCCGGGCCCAGGGATAGCTTCCTCTTTGCTAAGCGAGTGTCACTGAGAATCCGTTGGTGGTTTTCAGTGTTTCTGTACCTGCTCTGGAAGTTTCCCCTCTTTAGCATTCTGTGGTCAGGCTGTGTCTGGTGCCTGCGAACAGCCTTGCGGACAGCTGCTACAAAGACAGCAGGAAGCATGTATGAACAAAATGGGTGGACATTTCCAACAGCTGCCTTCCAAAAAAGCCTTCTGAAGCATAATGTACAGCGAGCACTTTGTACGCAGCTAGAGACAGTCCTTTTTCAGCCATGTTGCCTGACAAAACAAAAATCATCCTATCTCCACAGAGCTCAGCTGTTTTGTAACAGATGATGCTGCAGCAAAAACCCCCACCCTCCGACCAGTAACGGACAGCCTCTTAGTCACGCAAGGTATAGCACTGCTGCTAGCTCCTAGGGCCCATTTGATCCAGGCCTTCCCACCCATTTCAGGATGGGTGTCTAACCAGTTGCGGTCATCTCCTCTGCCCACCAAGATACTAACTGACATCCAGGTTGGCCACGATTCCTTATTGACGTGGCATTTCTGTTCACGCTTCGATTTACACGCCGAGGATTATGGTAACTTCTTCTAGCTGAAGCTTGTGGAAGTTCCGCCCGCTTCTGTCCCCACAAGATTTGGGAGTTTGTGTTGAAGGTAGCTTTAGCGATGGATTACCGATGACCAACCATTCAAATAGGTCCCACAGGATAGTTCTGCCTCCTGTAACCTCTTGCTTGTCATCCCGTTTCTCCTGAAGGTCCCACGTCCAGGAGCCCTAATCATGCAGGAAAATTTATCTAAGTTGTCCCTGTAATCATGTGTATTAAAGTGTATTTAAGGCAGACACCACAGGTAAAGACAGCGCTTGCATTTACAGTGTGAAGCCTGCAAGACAAGTTTTCCTTTAAGCTACCACCTGGTAAGTAGAGAGCTTTAGCACTGCTGTCAGAGCTCCCTAAAGCAAAGGCTATAAAGAAGTAGGATTTGGCAAGAGCTGCTGTCATCTGCGAGACTGCCTCTTTGATCCTCCTTATGCTTCTGTAATCGTGCCAACATCTCTGCAAAACAGAACAACAGAGCTGCTGCATAAAGGCAATCTCCTTCTCACTTCCTTTTTTCCTCTGATAGAATTTTTGCTTGGTGATATGTCTTTTTACACGATAAGGAAACACCCACACGTCCCTCTCCACAGTCTCTACCCCTTCACTGCAGCATTTCTCTTTAAGCTCACGGGAACCCCGAGTCAACAAAGTAGCGCTGACTAGGAGACAGGACGCTGGTCTGCAAGCGAGGAGACCCTCACACCGCCAGCCGTGCCTCTGACCGCTCACAAAACCGAGTAGTGGAACATTTCCCTTGTGCCGCTTCAGGCTGGGAGCTCTACAGAATCACAACTGGTTGCTGCGTATTTGCGTAGCGCATTGTCTATAAACGGTTCCCTGAAGCAAATCAAGGTTGAGTAACCCAAACTGCTCTCTGGCTTTAGGGGCTGCACAAACCGTCTCGTGGGCACCATGCAAATGAAGAAGAGTGCAGCTAAACTATGATATGTGGTCTGCAATGTACACGCACCGGTCCAGACAGCGGTTACTCCATGCCATGTTACAGGTGCTTCCTCTGATTTCTCGCTGTATTTTCAGTACTGTATTACGTTGCACAACAGCCAAAGAGCAATTAACAAAGTCAGGTGGGGAACCTTGTCCTGAAGAGTCAGCCGTCGCCAAGACCTGACTCTGCTATGCCAAAAGCTGTGGCAAAACTCCAAGCGGTCTGTTCCAGGGGCTCACATTCATGTACTGCCAGTATCAAGCTTTCGGAACGCAGTCATTGAAGACATCACTCAAACAACATCAGTAAAAATTCAGGGGTTTTGTCCCCTCTAGTACTCTCCTGATTTCTGAGCCCTGAAGCATCAGGCGCGTTTCTGAGCCTTTTTGCTTTGTTCTTTTTGACACGGTAACTATGATTTTCCTACCAGTGTATTAACACGGAAGGTTATTCTATAAGAAAAGAACCAAGCACGGGAGGACTACACAACAATATGCAAGGGCTAGCAATTATGACTTAAAGCATTTGAAGTCGAAGTCCCCCTTAATTCATGTAATAAAAAACTCTATGTACTTCATTAAAGTACATCCAATATGTTAAAGATTTGATATTCATTGAAATATGTCAAGATTAACAATATAAAAATACAGGTGGAATACAGGCTCAAACAAAAATGACAATTTTGCTCGAGACCCTTTGTACATCATAGATGAAAGCTGAGAGAGATAAAAATACACATACAACCAGCATGCAAGTTCGCCCTTGCAATTATGACCAAACTTCCAAAGCCTTTTACTACTTACGCCTCACTAGACTGTTTCTGTTTTTGAAAGGGACAAAATGTGTCCAAGCTACTGAACTATACTTATCTAGAGAGCATGACATCAGAGCTTTTCAACATGTGCCTTTACAGTTAACATCCACCACATAATTAGTACTTTCTTTAAGAACATGTGTTTTTAAGTGGGAGCATCTTTGGAACTTTTGAATAGGTATTTTTAACTTCAAAAACAAACAGGATTTGGACAGTCAAAGCACTGTCTTTATTCTGTGTTGGTATAGCAGCCGGTACGACGAGTCTTGGTTCACAAACAGAGCTCCTGTAAACTGCCATGGTATTTGTTTTTAAAAAAACTCTCCTGGTGCCATCTACTAGTATAGGAATTATGTCCCTTAGAGGGTCTTGCATTCTGCGTGAGTCTTGATTATTTCCTTTTTAAGGACAAACGGAGCCCTTTTGTTTACCGTTGCTTTAAATAAAAGGTGCCATTTTTAAAAGATGCAGTGTTAGGCTCCCTTTCACGTGATGCCTGCGGTACACTTCAGTATTTCAATGCAGCAGTTGCTAGCATAGTCTTGAACAGAATTGGAGAGTGAGAGCAAGTACAGTACAGTACTTATCGTAAACACGGCATGAATGCATTGACCCAAGGTAGCAGGCCAGGTCCAAAAGTTATCAGTTTGCCTTTGACCTTAAATATTAGGCTCCCATGAGTATCTGTATTTAACACATTTGTCCCCTACTCATGTATCTTATTCTCCATATAGTCATTTGTACCAGCGCAGAGAGACACGAAAATTTATCCGGATCACAGCGGTAACATCTGACATGGAGTCACGTAACCCTTCTGTCCTACACATTCATCAGTCCTTTTCTTTCTCTCGTTCTCTATTTAAATCTAAGATGACATTACAGACAAGAGAGCAAAAGAAAAGATCATTCATTATTCTCTGCAGCACAAGGGCCAGATTCTCCATTGCTTTCCGCCATGTCATATCACGCCAGTGAAAGTCATTTGGCTTTACTGTAGCACAAGAGGAGCACAAAGCAGCCCGAGTGCTTTGTGTCCGGCTCTCCGAGCATGTTGAAATGACAGCATGAGGTGCAGTAGAAGGCCAGGCGTATGGCACATCACAGTCTGTAAGCCGGAAACGAATACCATCAACTGCACTGCAAGATGTACACGTGCTCCCTGAATGTCAAACAAGAGAAGAACTCGGTAAGCACACAAAAACTTACTCAGGACCTGTATAGGACACAGTTTTCTGTCAGTCTTTCACAGATTTAGAGACAGCATCAACTTTTTCTGTTTGCTTCAACAGCGTCAGCAGGCTCCCTCGGCTACTCAAGAGCTTGCAACCGAGAAGAAAGTCTCTTGAATGCCAGGGCAGCTGTTGCTCTTTCTTGCGCAGGCGTTACCCAACACTGTCCTTAGTTCCAAATACAGTTTTGGCAAAGTAATTTAAGTGGAAAATCAGGTAAAATCTAGGGCACATTTACATGGAGATCATGTTGATTATTATTGAACAGCAGTACAGAAAACGGGAAAATAGCAAGCCAAGCTGCTCTGCTTTCACCCCACACTGCAGGTAAAGAACAGCCCAAGTCTCATTTGGGTAACAGGAAACTCTACAGTGAGATTAAAAACCTAATGAAAGTATATGGTTGGGATGTTTTTCACACCAACGTTGTGATGCCAGAGGGAGGAAAAGAGAAATCTTTCATTCATTCTTGAAATGCCAAAAAAACCCTCCAAAATTAAGCATGAGATCTGAAGTATTTAAAAAATACAGACTTTTAATGTGGTGCTCCCCAGTGATGCCTGATACCCCAGACGAAAATCCTTACATGGGCCAATAAAATTGTTTCTCCTGACTAAGTTCATCTAAAAATCCTTTTCTGTGTTTTGACCTGTGTTTTGATGCCCCTGATAGTTTCCAGGCTGCTGGTATTCAGTTTCATTAAAGGAACAAACAAAAAGCTTTCTGCTGGAAAACAGTTTAAAAAAGGAGTTGGGAGAGAGAAGTCAGGACCCATCTCTTCTCCGCAAAACACAGCCTTACTTTTAACCAAGTGCTTTTTCATCAGAATTATTCTGACTCCTCTCACTGATTTACCTGCTTTTACAAGCTTGGAGTTTTATTAGGATATATGGTCAGCTACCTTCATACAATAGGAACAACACGAAAGCCCGTCTGGCTAAAACAGAGCTCACAGTTTTTCTAACCATCCTTTCCGTTCTTTCATTCCCAGAGCAGATTCTTCATTCTGAGCCATTTCAGCATTACTAACTATGTGCCTGTTCCTTGACCCATCACGGACAGAAAAAACACATGAGCTGCGCACTCAACGTAATTCAGCATTTTAATGGTCTAATATACATTGTTGTCAACGGAGTATTTCTTGTTTCCAGACCCTGATCCTGACAATCTGAAGCATGTCTCTAATAGTCCAGAAACAGTCTTACTGTGAGGAGATCTATGCAGTAGCTTAACGCTAAGCACATGCTAATGAACGCAGCAAACTTGGAAAACGGAAGCCTTTCCTAGCCCAGCAGCACCCGAGCAGGCTTTGAGCAAGAGTACTCCCCGGGCATTCTACAGCAGCTCGTGTCAGTGGAGCGCTGCGAGCTGAATGACAGAAAGGGCTTGATTTCAGACAGGTGACAGAGCTGGGAAGCCAGAAATCTTCCGGGCATCACTCCCATTAACTTCTGTACCCACTTCCAAAGGGAACTGTCATTTCCCTGCTGGTAAGTTTTCATCTGAGCTCTTGCTGACAGGCCATCGAAGCGTCTGGCCAATCTTGCTCATGCAACCAGTTATATGATCAGCGGGGAGAGAACAGGAGCTAGACCTGAAGAGGCTTTTGGCCTCCTGCTGTGCTTAGATTATGATTTAATGCTGAAAAGTTGGCATGGCAACCAAATGCTCCGCAACAAAATGTCACAGCCAAGGAAGAGGTCCAGAAGAGGGCCAAGCAAAAGCGCTGCCCATCTCCTCCGCGGGCAAATCTGTGCCCTACATACGCTCGTTGTCAGCCCTTCCGTAGCAGCGAGGGTTGCATCAGAAGGAAGCATTGTTAATAATTGAGGCAGGTCTGCAATAAGCGCACAGCAAATTTCTCCAAAACTCTTCAAGTGGACCCTGGCGCCTCGTTCAGGCTCGTTTCGCTCCGTCCACCAATTGCCACACGTTGCCAGGAGACAGTCTTGCTCCGCACGAGGACTCGCCACTCGTTGCCATTGTGCTCTCTCTCCGTGTCCCCCTCCTCCCCATCCTGCTCCCGCTCCCCTCAGTGACAGGAGCCTGGCAATGCCCCGTTTCTCAGTTCTGACACAATTACCTCTTTTAATTTGGAACTTTTCAAAAGCTTTTTACTTTTTCTACAGGGATCGACCGAGCAAAATCCCCAACCCGTGCAACTCCAGGCTGCAACGCACAGGCTGGAAAAGGGATGCAGCTGCCTTAAAGGATACGGCTGACTTAACGGGAAATTAGTGAAGTACACTGTCAAGGACTTATGTCAGAGGGATCAAAGATTAGTCGTTTGCTGCATGAGCACTATGGCTGCATCTCCTGAAGTCTAAGACATTGAGCTTGGGCGCGCAGTTAGCGCACGCAAGATACGTTAGCCTCATTTGTGCTGGGAACTTTTTATAACCCTTCAAAGCATACCCTTGGCTATTTAAATGCTCCCAGACTTTTGTTTCATCGTATAGGGCTCCAAAAACCTCACTTGCCTTTGGATATTGGCAAGCTTAGTCCGTGCACATCAGAAAATAAGCCCTTCATTCTTCAGCATTCATGAAGTGCTTTCCTTCTACCCCTGAGGGAAACCTTTTGGATGTAGACTTGGTACGAGCCAATACAGTGTCACCTTCCCGAGTGTGCTGGCGCCAGTGCCAATCTCTTACTTCAGAGAGCTGGGCTGTTAAGCAGATAAGTGAAGTTAAAGGCTAATCGGTTCCAGGGTTGGCTTGCCAAGTACCGTGAGCCAAGGATCAGTTTATGCTGCCATTTGGCATTGTCTTCCATGGTCAGAACAAACTGAAAGGTGGCTGCTGAGAAGGAGAGCACTGTTGTAGCAGAGACCTCAGCACTAAAAGGCTCTAAGAGAATAGTGTAGCTAAGGCATAAACTAGAGAACATAGTGCTTCAGCTTCGTCAAGGATCTTGGAAAGCGGACAGAAAATGAGCGAGGCTTTTAATGCTCCGTTTGCAGGGACTTGATCGCACAGCCTGTCCCTACACCTGTGGGGAGGGCAATTCCTTTGTGTGTTATTCTCAGGGCTGCATCTAGATTGAAGCATCAAGTCGTCTTTCCCTCGATGAGAAATCCTTCACAGTCTGCAAATAAACTAAACCGAGCGTCCCATCTCCATCAGTCCTGATAGTTCCTTTCCTCATTCCGGCATTGCTGTCCCCTGTCCTACGCTTCACCACTCCCCGGCCACCTCTTTTCCTCCCTAACGTCATAGTTTTCCAGATGCTGCTAGACGCACATCAGCTCTTCCCCCTCCTCACGTCATTTAACCTGCGCAAATCAGCGCAAAGAAAATATTTTTAATTAAGTGGACAGGCTAATTAGACTAACTTATTTCATTTCACCAGAACTTCACTGTTCTGTTTCCAATTCACTCTGGCACCATGGGATGCATTCCCCTCATTCTTCCCTCCCATCACTAGGAGCAGTGACAAACGAGTTACGTACTGTTACGGCTTTGAGACTCCACAGTTGAAAACGACATTGGAAAACACAGCACCAACCTCACTGTTTCCAGCTTTCACAATCAGAACAGAGTAGTTGTGTTGTGAGCCGAAAGTGCTGAAGCATAGGAGTGGATTCTCTACCAGCACCCCCATCTCTGTGCCTTACTAGCTTAAGATAAATGGTTGAGGTATTCCTTTGTGCAAAATGGAAGGGGAATTTCAGACTACTCAGGCAGCAAACTATCTCCCCAGCATGCTAGGTGGTACAACGGGCCGCTGAGCGGTGCTGCAGGGCACGTCGAATAAAGGTGCATGGATAGCACCAAGCTGCTAATTGCACTCTCTCTGACCATGCAGTCCTAATGACCATGTTAGTAACCAAAGTAGTTATGCTCATAAGCCTCGCTAGGACAGCAGCTTTGTTTGTAGACCTCCATGAAGTAACTGTAGCTGGTCCTAGTGCACCTGAACTTACTTGCCAACTCCGCTTTTACTGACTTGTGGAGCTACATCAAGAAATCTTTGAGATGCACCAGAGGCGTACCACGGGCCCGGCATAGACAAACCGCAGGTCTCCCAGTGCGTGGAAGGCTTGTGTTTGCCTGCCGCTGCCTGCCCGTGCCTCTCCTTTTGTTTTTGATTAAAGATAGAAGGCACACACTGACCAGCACGTGGACAGCCAGTAAAGTACGCGCAAGGAGGTTCACAAGCACACACATATACAGCTGAGGCTTTGTTCCGGTCATGTTTACTCGCAAGGCAAACAGTTAGGCATTGTTTCTGTTTCACAAATTGTAACTGTGCAGCTAGGAGAGATCTAGTTCCAGCTGGTTAGAGCTGTTTTCATTTCTTACCTCCTCCCCCTGCCTCTTCAAAAACTTACGTATCCAGCTCACCCAGGGACAGAAAGAAGAAGTACAAGCTGCCTGTTGGCTTCCTGCCCACTTTGGATTGACACTGGCCTAACCAAAGCCCGCACCTCGACTGCCGCCAGAGGTTAGATCCTTACGAAGCACGGCTTGAAAGGTGAACTCACGCTTGACAGGTGTCTCGAAGACATTAAGGTCCTGCACTTTTCTTATTATTAGGAGCAGTGAAGAGAGAGACCCTTTTGTAGCCCTCAGTAAAGTGCCCTCAGCTTGTCAGACCTGGAGAACAATGGACATTTGATAGCGTTGGAGCACAGCCACAGAAACCTCAGAGCTATTTGCTGCCTAATTACTTTTTTGCCTTGTGCAGCACCTCGTGCAGCGGGTACCGATCATCCACTGTACAACACCAAATGTCATGCAGCAAATGTGTATGAGCGCTATCTGTCATCAGAACAACAAAGCTGCTCATTTTCTGTTAGACAGACGTAGAAAAGTAATACCAGAACGCCACTGTTTGATTTACACCCTCTTTCCATTAAGTAAATATCATTACCTTTCTTAAGACAACTGACTACTTTAGGAGGACATTAAGGCTCTATCACAGCAGAAGAAACAGCTGTCTCAAGGAGCTGGTAGTCTTCACAGAGAAGAGGCGACAGTATCTGACTGATGTTAAGTGATATAAGGGCTGTTATAGATCTGCAAAGAGAACCCAGTGGTCCTAGGAATACAGAACCAAACTGAAATTCCTGGCTCACCGAGGCCTAAAGTCTTGTTTTCCATATCCTATGAAGCCCATCCAAACAGATGCTTGTTAGCCTCACTGTTCTGTCAAGAAGTTGGTTTCAGAACCTCTTCCCCACCTTGGGCACCTTTCCTATGAACCATAGTGAGTTCTCCATTGCGGACTCTGAATTCAACCATCGGTTCCCATTAGCGTTTGCAGAGAATGAGACTGCAGCGAGGACAGAGTTAATCCAGGTAAATCACAACTGTGATCCAAAGTGCACTAAGCAACACACCCTGGAACTGCAGCAAAAACAAAAGTATTGGGAAAAATGTGAGGCACATGGAACATGACTGGAGCTGATAATTTCTTTCTATATGGGAGGTGGAGGCCTCAGTGCACAGAATTGGCGATTGGTTCCAGCCGTCTGGGTCACCAAAGGCAGATCCAGGGTCCTGAGGGTCCAAGACAGCCCATACCCCTACCAGAGCAAGCAACTCTACAATCCATTTTCCAAATAGTTTTACTTATGTCATATAGCATTTTGAAATTCTTTTCAGATTTTCCCCTTCTGTAATTAAAAGCCAGTGTTCTTTACCTAGTTCTGAAATGCCTTCAAATAGCCACAAACACACAGGGAAGTCTTGCAGAGCGTAATTTATAGCTGAACTTGTACCATCATCCAGAACCCTGACCTTTGACTCCTGACCAAACAGTAGGACTAGAAGCTAAGCGCGCAGTTCATGTACATATAATTTGTGTTTATACATGTGGTTAAAGCAGTGCATTTTAAGGGCTATAAAACATGTCACAAAATCCAAATGTAACAAGCAGAACAGGAGCCACAAAGTCCTTTATTTATTAACCTCACCAACAAACCAAGTCCGAGGCGGCAGTATTGACATTTCTACTGCATTTTATTTACCGTACTGCTTTAAACTTTTTTTGCTTGACAACCTCACGTGCGAGAGCTCGGAGCTGGGTGACCCAGACATCCGTTTCCCCTTCAGAAGGGGAAATTGGTCTTGTGGGCGCTGGTGAGCGAAGGCACGGTCAGCTTCAGTTTTGTGGGTCTAGCTCATACCAGCAGATCTCACAACTGCCCCTCTCGCTTGTTCCTCCGGTGACTGAGAACTCTGTAGAAACTGCACTTTATCCGAAGGGAGGAAGTTACAGCCGGATGCAGAGAGTCAGGAAGGACAGCAGCCTATTTCGCAGAGCAACAGCTTTAGGGGAACAGCCGTTTTCCCATGCAGATGGGAAAACAAGGCGATTAACCATTTGAGCACCGTGCCACTAATTCAGCCTGTACTGGGCCCACCACTTCAGTGAACTGGAAGGGAAGGCCTTTTCCCTTACAACTGGAAGGCAGAAAAGTAAACTATTGAAGTTCTTTGATAGCTTGAGCTGACAGAAATTAGAAGCCTTACAACTGGAGGCTCTGAGGCAGGGATTCTGTACCTTGCAGTGCAGCAGGTATCAAGCCTTTCCCTCTGCTGTCGACTCCCCATATAACCTGGGCTGCTTGGGCTCAGCGATTAGCCTGGAACACAATGCCCGGGAGAACTGATATCTGCCGGGCCAGTTAGGCTGTCAAAGGTCAAGGCAGCTACAGAAAGCACCGTACGCTCAAGAGTCCATCACACAATTCTTTCAGGAGTCGCTTGGGCTATCTTTGCAGGGCACTTGAAAAATTATGCTGATCTGAAAGAACATAGTAACCAGGACGTTCCCTTTTCAGAAGCGCTCTACTCAGTCATTCTCTTTTGCTCAAGGAGGAGGTCTGAGGGCAAGTGATAGCACCTCCCATATCAGGCTGCCAAGCCCTGAATGATAGTTGTCAAAATTACACTTCTGATGGACGGCTATGCTTCTGGGGCAATAAAGTACACAATGCCCATCCAAACGTTCAGTGTCACCTGCTCAGAAGGTGGCTTCAGGTGCATGCCATGTCTCTTCCTCAGAAATGTCTTAACCTAGATGAGGCGTCTTTCTGTGGGCTTTTCCCTTTTTGAAGAAAAAAAAAGGACAACTTCATGTAGGTCTCTCTAGCTGAGAATTCGGCTTGAGCATGTAAGATGCATAAAATTAATTTCAACAACCCATTACTTTTCCTTGATCATAACGAAAAGATCCCACTGCTATCTCTTACAAAAAATAATTTCAGCAGAGAACTAGTAAGGTATCTCCCTTTCTTGATTGACTGTCACTCCCAAAGTTGCTGTTGATACTCTAGTACGAGTTTGACATTAGAATGTCGATCATCGATAGGTGAAGAAACTACACACCTGTAACAAACATAATGAGACAACGCTCTCTGAAAAACTGTAATTTCCTTTCTGGTAGAAAGCAGTGCTTATTGAGCTTAGTTGGTGAAGATTCTGCTCATCCAGAGGCTATAGTAAGTAAGATGAAAAGACAGACAAAAAATTGCTGCTTTAAAGAGACCCTAGCGCAGGGGAGGGCGATAGCCCACGGTCCCTGTCACTTCCCGCTGCCCCTCGCACAGGCTTTCCAGGCTCTCTGCTTTGAGCGTTGGTGCTGGGCAGGCTGCTTGACCTCTGCAAACTGCTGTGCACACACAGAGGCTCAGCCTTTACACGTGCCCAGCGCACCCAAGCAGACGCTGGTCATTGGTGCACAGCATGCCTAGTGGCACTTGCGTGTCAGAAGTGCTGCAGCGGGTTTAACAAGGCAAAGAACAGGAGACCTGTTTTCTCGGAGGAAACGTTCTCTCCGTGACATCATGGAAAGAAACATCCACAATCTTAGGATACTTAAAGAAAAGCACTGTAACACGTGTCTACAAGCGATGCTGCTCCAAGGCCCATTTTGTCTCCCAGAAAAACAGCCATCCCGAAGGGTGGCACGGATATAGCCTGTAACAGATTAAGGGTGGCAACATCGCAAAGCCACAAAGGTACAGAGAACCTCCTCCTCAGTTCAGCTGCTAAGCAGGTAACATTGGGCGGCGGGGGGAAAAAAAAAAAAAAAAAGAGTAACGCCTTCAAGCCTTCCAGTGGTTATCCCCGCTTCTCTGGAGAGTTGAAACAAGGAAACAGATTCAAGGGCAAGTGCCTCACGAAGCCTAAAGACAAGCCTCCCTGTACTGAAAATGAAATAGTGGTTTGCTCTGCTCCAGCATAGCAGTATAAGCCAGGCTCTTGGCTGGCAGGCAGCCACAGTGCTGGCTCCTCTGTAATAACTGTAGTAAATGGATCAGCATCTTGTTTACAAAGAGCAACCACCTGAGTTTGGAGACAGTGGCCTCGAACCTCAGAAGCTGGGAGGACTTGAAACGTCCCCGAGGGTGCAACATGCTGCGTGTATCCCATCCCAGGCCTTCACCCCATCTGCCTACGTCTGCTGCTCTATGGGGGAAGGTTACAGTTCATAGCTTGCAACGTCATTTTATTTTTTTAACGCTCTAGGATTAAAATCCTCCAGGACTTGCTCACCTTGAAGAACCAAGGCCTTTCGACTCAGTCTTTACACAACCAACATGCCACTTGGCAGGCCTGTACAGAGGCCTTATATCTGCATATCCTGATAAGATAAGGATACATCAAAGGTGTGACTAACTCCCCGATTGCCTCTCTGAGCTCCTTTAGCTTTGTCCCTGCAGCACGATTCCTTTGAAGTACAAGTCATTTGCTCCCTACTTGCATAAGTCCTTCAGGGAAATCTCTACGTTGTGTTAAGCGCAGTCTCTGCCAGAGATAAGTTACAGCACAAGCCCTGCTGGGAGTGCTGGAGGGATCAGCGTGCCATAGTAGCTTATCAGCATTAACAGCCACCCTGCTCTGAGGCACAAGTCACCCCATGGCTTGGCTGTCACCTCACTAATCTCTTGGTGCAATGCTCCCCCCAACAGAGTGACTGTCTAATTCAGGGCCCTAGTAAAGCGCGAGCCAACATCTGGGTTAGTACAAATGTTCTCTAGGGTTTTCTATTCGTTACTTTATTTTATCACCTCTGCTGAAGGCCACCTTCCTCATCCCTTCATGAAAAACAAAACAGTAGCCACAAACAACCTTCAGCTGCTTCAGCGCCAAGTCCGGCAGTTCCCCAGCAGTTAGTACAGGTCATTTAAGCAAAATCTCTCCGGTTCAGGAATAAACAGATATACCTCCACAGACTCTGCTGAAGGGATTGCAGGCACCAGCTACCAGCAGTAAGGAAACCAGTAGCCCTAATTGGATTTGCCCCTAAAATCAACACAGGACCATTCGGATTACGGTACTGAGGTACTCTGGCTTACACAATTGAAGGTTGCAATGGAGCAATCTTCAGTTACAAATGTAACCAAAATACAGGCTAGCAAACATACTGGTTCAGAACCAGCTGCAGTAAGCATCAGTGCTACGATGCACGGTCTGAAGGCATTGCACAAGCTTGCGTCTATATACGACAAGGAGTTACGCAAATACCTTACAGGAGAAGAGAATAAAGTCGCGAAAACACATTATCTCCTGTGAACAGACTCTCTGCTGACAAAGTAAAGAGCAAGAAAGCTGCTCACTTTCCTTTGCCCCTTTACATTGTTCACGGGTCAGATCGAGGGTGCTGACTGATCCTTGCTCTGGAGGAAGACAGGCATTTAAAGAGCCACTCACACAATTATACTGGCAGTTACAGTAATATTGGCTGCTTGTTTGGCATGCCAGGTGGAATGGAGCAGAAACCCTTCCACATCCCATTTGGATGCTAAAACCAAGTAGTGGCATTTGCATAATCTGTTCCTCACAGACTCCATCTCTGGTGAAAAGCATTCTTTTAATAACGTAAAACAGATCCAAACTGAATCACATCGCTGAGCCCCCCAGCACAGCACACCTACAGCTGCGAGTCCCAGCTTCCCTCGCTCCTGAAGCTCTTGGCTCTTTGCACAAAACCCCTTTCTTGCATCCCTTCATACCAGCTTGTCAGATGTCCCACGAGCTATTTTGTACAGGTTACAAAGTCTTTGGCAGGGTGCTTGGACAGTGCAGGCAGCTGTAGCCAAAGATAAGCGATTCCTCCCCAGAGCTGGGGTTCCATCCCATAGGCAGCCACCGCTCTTGAGCCATGGGGTCAATCAGAGCAGCAGAGCTACTTTGTAACTACAACTTAATCTTCCCTTCCAAGGTCTTGATGTGCTTTCTGGACAGCACATGGCTAAATAAAGCCATCTGCACAACCTCAGATGGCAGAGGTGGTGGCAGTCTCCTGGTCGCACAGGTTAGCGTGCTATGTGTCATCCAGTGGTGCATAAACTTTATTATTCTGAAAGCAAAATCACCCAATTAAGAACAATGCCTTAAGCAAGGGTGACGGACGTTTCATGCTTTCTGAATTCACAGTCTTTCTGTACACCTGCACCCGAGAGACACAAACACCTGCTAGTCCCAGTGAGTTCTCTTTATAACGAAATATTTCCCTTATCGAATCAAATACCTGGAAAAACTGGCTTGGCAATGAAGTTGTAAAATCTACTGTAAGCCACAGAAAATTTTTATTTTCATCCTTTGAAACCACCTCGATATTCGACCGTGCAGTGAATTCAGTGTTTGAGAGGGGGTTTTTTGGGTGACAGAGTGGGCGTTGCAATTCTCGTCACGCGCTGAGCATATGGACACTAGAGGTGCGGAAAGCAAGAGCCATTCCAGACAGGGAAGGGAAAGGAGGGGGCAGTGCAAAGCATGGAGACGGACCACATGGGCAAAACAGGAAGCTCCGTCGAAGAGAAAAATGCTTCAGTGCTATCTTAAAAACATTTTTCGATGGAACTCCAGGAAGTTCGAGAGAGAGGAAAGAAAACCAGCTTTCTGCTGATTCAGTGACCTAAAGCACATGGTCTGCAGCATACAGGCTGTTGTGCCTTTCCCCGAAGAGAGGGCCACAGCTTACAGCAGCTTCCGCTACCGCTGTACGAGCAGTTGGAGCGAGGAACCAGCCTCCTGGCAACACGCACCGAGCACACACATTGTCTTTTCATGTGTGCAGTCTGCATAGAATCACAGAATCTTTGGGTTGGAAGGGACCTTTAAAGGCCATCTAGTTCAACCTTCTGCAGTGAGCAGGTACATCTGCAACTCGATCAGGTTGCTCAGAGCCCCGTCCAACCTGACCTGGGATGTTCCCGGGGATGGGGCGTCTACCAGCTCTCTGAGAAACCTGTGCCAGTGTTTCACCACCTTCACTGTGAAAAATTTCTTCCTTATATCCAGCTGAAATCTACCCTCTTTTAGTTTAAAACCATTACCCATTGTCTTATTGCAACAGGCCCTGCTAAAAAGCCTGTCCCCATCTTTTTTATCAGCCCCCTCCAAGCGCTGGCAGCTGCAGGAC
>NW_010562965.1:29225-43041 GCF_000687285.1 Phaethon lepturus
GGACGCAGCACTGCAGGGGGGTCTCCCCAGAGCGGGGCAGAGGGGCAGAATCCCCCCCCTCGCCCTGCTGGCCACGTGGCTTTGGGTGCGGCCCAGGGCACAGTTGGCTTCTGGGCTGCGAGCACACATTGCCGGCTCACGTCCAGCTTTTCACCCACCAGTACCCCTAAGTCCTTCTCGGCAGGGCTGCTCTCCATCCCTTTGTCCCCCAGCCTCTACTGCATGTATCATTTTAAGTGGTTTCTAGAATTAGGTGGAGGTTGGTCATAATCCTTTGGTGGCATATGCTCTTCCACGTATTTGGAAGCAGTTTGTCCAATGATGAGACGGGCTGCATCATGCAGCATCGTTTCCAGTCTGTGTCACGATACTATGTATGCTGTACAGCAGCAGCCTTGCAAGCCTCCGCTGACACTTCACCAGCAGATTGGTTTCCCCAAATCGCTCAGAAAGACTATTCTGACGTAAAGGTGCTAAGATAAAATGGATTAAGTGGATTACTATGAACCAGTGTGGACATTCCCATTTAGAAAAAATAAGTACCATTCATTTGTCTTGCTTTCTTTTAGTGCATGTGTAAGTAGAGCGGAAGCAGAGTCCTTTTTCAGGGCTAGGAGACCAAAAGCGTAAGCAATAAGGGAAGTTTAGAAGTGGCAAGTGTCTAGAGATAAGAGCAATCCTTGTAGATCGGGTTGTGATGTCAGATGAGATAAGCCCCAGATATCACTAATGCCTCAGCACGGTCGCAGCCGCACAGCTCCTTCCTTCTGTCAATTAAAATCATCACAGACACTTAGCCTTTCCGACACGGCCTTTCTCCAAGCATTCATGGGTACTTCCCGTGAATGAATGACAGGATGAGAATCAATAAGCACTGTTCTTCCTAACTCAGACATCTCAAGAATAATTGAAACTTCATGGACCTCGGTCGCAACTGTCCATTTAGTTTGTTAAATGCCAGGAGATCTCTTGTGCAAAAGCAAGTCAGCTCCTTAAAGCCAATTTAGATAATCCCGTGATCCCTGGAACAACAAACAGGCAGAATTTCCAAGTACTAAGATGTCTCTGTAGTCAACAGCTCTGAAGTTGAAAGACTCTTCGTCTTATGCAGTTGACATCATCTCCGAGTTTTCTCAGAAGCCAATGTAAAGAGGACCTGACTCCAACCTCCGTCTTGTAGAGGATAAACCTTCTTCGCTTAATGTGCAAGGCTTCTTCAACACAGAGGCTAGTTGTTGTAAGACACACGCAAACCCAAACACACACACGCACGCATGACCTACCCAACCTGCTTTTGTGGCTGTGGGGATTCAGCAAAGTCTGTCACCCATTTTGCTGAGTAGTCTTTGTTTTTTTACTACTAATGGTCAAAGGCAGTTTTCAGTTTGCCATCAATGGTGACCTCAAACTGACGGGCCAGCGAAACATTGCATAAACCACAAAAGAGTTTGCTTTCCTTGGCAGCATGCCCAATTCTGTCATATTAATGCTCTGCCAACAGCTATTGTCCTTGACAAGTGACTCTGCACTGGCACAACAGGATCCACTGCAAAAAAATTCTTCCCGTGTGGTACAACGTGGTACATTGCTAGCATCTTCTGAGCCTTTAGGACGGCTAAAATAGCTGCCAACTCTGGAAAATTCACATCCCCGAGAAACAGCTATTTTACAAAGCTCGGCGGCAGTGAGTTCGTGTTGGAAGAAAGAAACACCGTCCAGGAGAAATAAGCCACAAAATGGCGCAGAATGCAAGCACAAGAGACCTAGGCAGACTCCACAGAGCCAAGCAAGACACAGTAAAGCGGTGGAGGAGGCTGTGTGGCATTCGTGCTCCCTGCGGTTTTTCGTTCGCTTGTTTCCACATGACAATCAGTTTTGGAGAAGAGGGAGCGATACATACAGATCCGGGGACTTGTCTCCTCGTTTAGAGCAATTAAGCATGCAGCCAAGTGACCACACGCATGTCTTTACTTTTGTCTATCACTTGGAAGAGAGCACAGAGATAATGAGGACAGGGTATTCACGCTGTGCAAGGATAGGCCGTCAAGTTAGCAGACCAGTTAATACACAAGTGGCTTCTTTAGAGGGTGGCTTAGCGCGGGGGGTAAAAAGTACTTTGGGGACCCCTGAACACGCGTGTTTTGCTAACAGTGAAATAACCTGTCCAGGTTCTGCTTTCTTAATACCCTCTCATTCGTCATGAAACAAAGTGCAGAAGCGTTCCCAAATACGAGATCAAAACATTTTCTTTCAGTGAAGAGCAAATTCTTCTTTCTCCCATTGCAGAAACCCTCCCGCAGAAAGTTTTCTTTCCATTTAGCTGCATTTTACCAATAAATAAAATGCTTCGTAGCGAAGCTGTCGGCCCGCCTGAGCAAAGCAGGGCACTATCAAACCGCTTAAATACTGGCAGTAAGAATTTTCCTTTTTAAAAAAGGAAACGAAAGAACTTTATATGAGTCACAGAAAACTTCCCCTATGTGAAAAGAGAGCTGAAGGGGGATTTCTGAATGCCAGGGAGACCAGAAAGTAGACAACTGGCATGTTGATCCACCCATTGGTGCTGGTACAGGACACTTCACCTTCGGAGAGCTATTAGCTTCTGTAGAGGGACAGCATCTCAACAAGGCCTTGAGGAAGTCTGTAAGCACTCATTTTCAGCAAGGAACAAAATGACCTGAGTATGCCCAGCTTGCGTTTAAAAGAGATGACTTTCCACAGCGAGAGCAACCTTGGTTTCGGCTGCAGCTTCTCAACATGCTCTAAAACTGCTGAAGCAAACAGAGGTGCGCCCAGACGGCTCAGTGCCCCAGTGCACGACACCCCACTCCACCTCAGGGTGTCCTGCGGACAGTTTCTCGAGCTCCCCAGAAGTTTTCTCATCCTCGAGGAGACATACCTGTTCCCCACTAGTAAGTCAGAACGTATTAAGCTTCAGGTCATGATGTGTGTTATAGGCAAATATAGGAGTTAAAAGGACACTCATGCATGCTACGCCAGCTGCTGCTGAGGGGAGAGACCTCATAGCGTGAAAAGTCAAATGGTTCAAATCACCATTCATTAGCCTTTCAGCTAGACAAACTTTCTGGCACTTTGTCTCACCTCCAGAGGAATCTCGCCCCCCCATCGCTTTCACTCTGCTTTTAAGACAGCAGAGGAAAGGATGTGTGTTTCTTTCAAAGCACCTGTAAATCTTGGAAAAGAGCATCGTGTGTCTGTTTTATTTAATTGTTGATGTTGTTATCCCATTCTTGCTTTGGGATAGTAGGCAAACCTTCCTTTCTCTGATGAAGGAGCAGCAACACCGTCTGCGTATATCTAAAGCGAGAAGATAGAAGAGAAGCTCCGTAAATGGTTTTGCTCTGTTTTTGTGATGGAATCTGTGCGCCAGAAGATGGCTTTCGTGAATGAGATCTGAGTTCTATGGAAATGCATTAGACTTGCGCACTGTAAACAGAAATCCGTAATCACTGTACTCCGGCACTTGTAGCATTTGCTAGTCTTTACACAGACCTTTTCTCTTTTCATTCTTACACAAGGTTGTGCCTCCCCTCCCACCCCAGGGGATTGCCTGTGAGTTTTGAATAGAGTCGCTGCTTTTCATAAATTGAGAAAGTGTTACCGTTTTTGTAGCTGAAACTCTCCTATGCATGAACAAAGCTTTAAAGACACAATTTTCAAAGGTGGCTAGGGATTTGAGTACTCAATTAAACCAGAAATGGAGTTGAGAAATGAAATGTCCCAATCCGCTGAGGTGCTTTGGAAAAATCTCTCGCTAAATGTAGCAGCTTAATGAAGATCTAAAGATACATAAAGACATTTTCATCTTTTTTTTTCAGAAAAATCAAGAGTTACTTCCACACCACTGGAAACTTGGCAGGCATTAAAGAATATCACTAATTCCCACAGAGACAAATCTTATTTTGTTCTTCTGGACTACAAAATCCAGTTAGTAGCCCTGTTGTTTCTTTCCTGAAGTATGGCTAAATTACACGGGTAGGGCAGCATACCTGCTGCATTTTGGGGCTGCCTTTCCACAGGCAGCATAGAGAATGGCACATCAGCAGTCAGCAACACACTGTTTGGATGACGGCAACTGCAGATACGGGAGGTATGCATACAGGTCAGATGGCTCGGTTCGTGCTCACACCTCCCTATTTCCATTTCTATACATAAGAAGAATTTGCACTAGACAATCAACAGGAAAGCTATCAAAGCCCTGAGGGCATCAGCTGGCCCTAGTTGCCCTGACCAGCTACACCTGCTGCCCGCACCACACACCCTCTGCCCATTGGCCCCGCAGCCTTATTTAAGCTCGGGCTCAGAATCTGGTAGGTTTTTTGGTGCTATGCTTTTTGTTTTGTGTAGTTTTTTTAAACTGTGTTTTGCTGTCCTGCTGCATTGAATGTGTTTCAGGATTGTTTTAGCGCCATTTGATGGCCTTTTGACATTTGGGTTGTGGCTTGCTGTGGTTGCCTTTGTTAGATGTGTCGTGCCTGCTTTACTGAACTGGTGTGGGATTGTGCCCCATGTTGCTGAGGACACAGCTGTGCCTGCTGACAGTTAGCCAGAGATCGCGGCTTGCCTTCTTTCCAGTAGCCTGTTTCTGCTGCTCTTTTGTGTAGGCATGCTAAGCTTCTGCCTATCACCAGTCACTTGCAGTGGGCTACAGGAAAAGGGCTTCAGTAAAATGCCTGGGAACCAGATCCCCGCTTGCTGCGAAGCGTAAGGAACTGCTGTACTTTGAAAACTATTTTAAGCTTAATTGCAGCCGTAAGTAAGGACTTCATTGCTCTTTATATTGCCACCACATTTTGTTGGCTGGTATATCCAACAGGAGTCTATAATCACTTTAGAGAGCTTTGCTATGCTATTGCTGTTTATATGTTGAAAGCTTTTTAATTTGCAGTTTTGTTTGGTGCAATAAAATTTTTTTTCTGTTAGTCGCTTGGTTTATTTCCTTTTAGAGCTCTATACATGAACTTTGTGAGTCATCTGGTAGAGAAACATGGGGAGAATGAGAAGTGAGATGTGCTGGGGGGTTCTTCTGTTTACTGATAGGCTGTATTTTCCTTAGCAGGAAGTATACACAACAGATGACTTATTGAAATGAAATTTAACATGACTGATGTTACTTACATAAAGGCAGTCTATGATATCTAGAAAAAAGTATTTGCACCAATCACCAAGCTCAGACAATAGTTAAGGATTGCAAAACACATCAGTCTGGTAACTCATTGATGTTTTGCTAGGCAGAACCTGTGAAGCGGTTTGGCTTAAGTGATAACTCAATCCAGATGTCAGCCTACAAAGAGCGAAATCGTTTATTAAGCAGAGAAATTCCTCAGTTTTCTCTGTGATAAATTCAGCAGATGTCCATCTTGGGAGAAAGGAACGTGCTACTCTGAACAGGAGCAACTTTGCAGCAAGCTCTACTTACTATAAAATGGCTCACTTCAATGAGTTGCTGACTCCCACCCAATAATGACATCAGGCTTGGCTTTTGCCAAGTGTTCATGGTGTGGGAAAGGGGGAACGGGGATTCATTTCTACCCTACAGACTACAGTTTCCTCCAGTGCGGTGTAATCACTAAGTAGGATGCAAGTTGGAGGGCTTTACTATGGAAAGTAATGAAGTCTGTTAGCAGTCTAGTGCTTAAGGGGGCGTGGGGAAAGCTTAAGGATTTACTTACTTGGAGAGCGTCAGATCTATTGTTGCTGATCACTCCATTCTCCCAGGAGTTTGCTTGCTAGCATGACATTGCACCAGTGAGGTTCCCTACAGCAATTTGCTTTTGCTCGAGGTCATTCCCAGGGTGTGCTTTGCTGATGTTGACACAGTTGTCAAATGCTGCGACACTAGGTCAAATTAGGAATGAAACTCGGAGCTGTATCCTGTTGCCCTGATAATTCAGGTAACTGCTTCCTTGACATTCCTTTGCTGGTTGAAACATTATTGGCTGAAAGTGGAGTTTGTTGTAGAAAATAAGCAAGTATAGCTACCTGTGTTGCTGTTGCTGGAAAACCACTGCTAAACGTATTAATAAGCATGTGGGAGGATAGGAGGTAAAGAAGCAGGAGTGTGATATTTTTGAAGTAGTCTGAAACTTGCTGTAGAGTCTAAGTCACCTGTTGTTTTCTGTGCAGCTTAGTGCAAAGCTCCTTTCCTGGCTCTCTTCTGAGCATAATTACATTTGTCCTGGGTTCTGCAAGTTGAGGCTAACTGACATTACTGGCGGCTAAAGCTGTTTCCCCAACCAGGAGTGCACGTAGGGAGAAACACAGCTCACACTCTGGTCATAGGGAGAATATTTCTGTCGCAGTACAACCCTTATGATGCAGCAGGAAAACGCAGGCAGAAGGTGTCCACCTGCTGTCTAGAGGCTTGAGCCCATTCCTAGAGAGTTGTTTCCTTCAATCTATGCCCTGTAGAGAAGGATTTTTATCAAGGTGGAAGCTAGACCAATGAAGCGAAACCGGTCACTGATTTTTTGAGGTGCTTTTTTTCTGTTCTATTCAGTCTTGTGCTGAGTTAAATACATCAGCCCTTGATATAAGGCAAGGTAATTGTTTTACTAGGCTGGTCTAGGGGGAACTTTGTGGAGATGGCTTTTATTAAAGAGCACCTGCAATGATTCTGTGATTTAATTTGAAGGCCGTAACACTTGAGTAAGGCACATGCTACAGCAGGAGGGTGTGGATTAAGCCCTGTACCTTCAGGTATGGCCATGAAAGTCCGCTCTCTAACGCAGTTTTCTGGCACCGAAGCGGTTGAGTATTTCAAAATGGGTGCTTGCACCAGCAGCTCTTTCCATGTTCCTGCTCAGAATATTTTCTTGCGTGCTGTGAGGGGGCTCGCAGGCAGGCCTGCCCGCGTAAGCACTGCCTGGTACTCCCATGTGTCTGACACCGGATGAGATGTGTGGGTGCGCAGAGCCTTGCTGTACTCTCTGACGTTCCAGAGGTCCTTACAGGAGCTGACAGCAGCACCCCCGGACATGTCAGCGGTGTGCTTTGCAGCAGGCTGCGTGCAATGCCGGGCTGAGTAATCGGGCCCTGCTGACGAACCCTGCGAAGCAGGAAACATTGTACTGCTGAAGTGGAGCTGGGGAGATGCCTGGCTGCTCTCAGGGGGCCAGGCAGGCTTCATGAGCACTCTGCCACTGATGTAGCGTGCAAAGGAGGGTACAGAAAAGCTTTGGCTGACCTACCGCATGCTGGCAACCAAGCAGCATAGTTGGTGCTAGCGAAGCTCGTTACAGGGTGCGAACTTGTGCAGAGCTATGCGATGCCTTCTGCAGGTTGCCTTGGACTAGCTGGAGAGGTAGCAAATCGCTTCCTGACCAAGTTTCTTGGGGCAACAAGCTGTTCTTCCAAATGAGCGTTAAGGAAGTAGCAAGGGCAGAGGTGAGCTGGACTGCTATGGATTTGGTTCCTCCTGGCATAGAAGTAAGTTCAATAGTTGAATTAGTTCTCATTTTCAAATTAAGTTTTCCTTGAGATGACAGAACTTCTGTAAGCAGTCTTTTGTCAACATAATGGCAAGATAAGCTTCTCCGAAGCAACTTCTCCTGCTTGCTAAGTAATTGCTTTGTTTTTACAACAATTGAGGAGTCACAACAGTGCTGATCCCTTTACTTATCTGAAGCGTGAAGTGCATGAGCTGTGTAACTGGCTTGCTACCATCAAGGATGGGCACACGTTCTTGATAACAGCTTTCTTCGGAGAGAAGCTGGGGCCTGGCTGTAGGAGTCATGTGGCGCTTGCCACATGCCTGGTTCTCTCAGCGTGATGCATTGCCTTAATGCAGCGTTCCCAGCGTGTTTCTTGTAGTGAGGTGACACCACCTGCTGCCAGTCGCCAAAGCTGCCTCTCTTTCTCCCTGGCTGCTGCAGCCACCTGCGGCGAGCCTGTGCTGGTCGTGCTCTACAGCTCAGGCCGGGAAATTCAGCCAAGGCTTCATGGACTTGGTTTTCTCTTCCATGTATTCCCACATCTTGGTGGGGAGGTTGTGCACAGGGTACCGATTTAAATAGATGTGCTGAATGCTTTCAGGACCTCCTGATGGGACCTGGTCATTGGGAGATGAAAAAGGAAGTACTTGTCTTGTCAGCTCCTGCTCTACTATTTTGTACAAGGTCATAAGATCACCAGCAAGCAGGAGACGACTCTGTCTCCAAACCTTCCCGCAGAGATATAAAGTAATGCCAACCCAGGGAGAAAGCGCAAAGGTGTGGAAGCCTTCATGGCTTTTTATTACAGCTGTGATAGTAAAAAACCCCAAAACCACCATCCTGATTGTTCCCACCTGACAGTAACAGGTATTTCCCTTCTGTGACAGCCTGTTAGATTTAGGGGGTTTCTAGAACAGACTGTTGAAAAGAGCTCCTTTACAGCCTTCATCCTTAACCGCTCAAGATTATGATCAGATTAGCAGCAACTGAAATGAGAGGCGTTAAGATCAGAAACAGACACTCATGCAATAAAAACAGACAACCAAGAAGCTCCCAGAAAGCATTATTGTTTCTGGAGAATTTCAGTGAGCAGGAATACCCAACTGAAGTAGAAGTAACTGTGCAGAAATTGCAGCTGTGAGAAGACTTGTCTTGCAATTTGTCCCACAAGTGAGAAACAAAAAATGACCTGTGTCATCAGCTGACTGCTGAGAAGCTGCTGTGTGAGGCAGGGGCACAACTGCAGTCCATTTTTACTTAATCCCCATATTCTTTTATTTATGCTGGCCAGAGTGATAGCAAGCCATGTGCTTGCTAGTTTGTTGTCCCTGCTACCTTCAGTTTCAAAATTGCAGCCAAATACGTTTGTCCAGACGGCCGTCGCTTTTTGCTATCATAATCGATACTGGAACGATCCTGAAACTTGTCTTTAAAATCTTGTCGAACGGCTTCCTCCAGGACTGGTGAAATCTGTGACTGGCACTTACCAGCGTGAACGTGGTATCAAACGCGGAACGTCGTACTCAAATTGAGCGGATTTATTTGGAAAGAATCCGGGGTGTAGGGGGTTAGCTGACAAAACAGAGCTAGGAAATGGGTGTTGGAGGAAGGTTTGCTGTTTCCAGTGCTCCAAAGTTGTGTGGTGTTTTCTTAATGCTGTACAGCTGCTGAAGGGCTGTTGGTGATTTCAAACATGCTTTTACCTTGCAGGCAGCCACAGTTTTTTTACTTGGCAGAATCGGCCTCTGATCATTTTTAAGCACAGTTTACCCAGACCACAGCGTGTGGCAAGATAACTATCAGCAACTGCCTGAAGAAAGGTGTAAAAATGAGCAACTGTTAATTCCGATGCTTAATGAGAAAGCTGTGAGCGTGTAGCAATTTTACACTTAAACATTTAAGTGGTTTGCGAAGTAAATGACAGGAAACAGGAGAATTTTAATGGTATTGTGTTCATTTAGAGTTTGCCTTCAGTTACCTCCTCTGCAGATGGTCGGCAGTGGGGCCATGTAGACCTCAGGAGGGTGAGACTGCCTGAGAGCAAAAACAAGCTGAAACACAGGATAGTAACAGTTGTGGGGAATTTCTATCTGGTAGTGGAAAAACAGCTGTTTTACGAAAAATCAGTCTCTGCTATTGTTAGCCTGTGTTCACCTGCTTCTTGGATTCTTGACCTAAATGCTCCTGTGTGGTGTTACAGATGATTGATTCTCTTCTTAAAATGAACGGCTAACTTCTTGTGTTTGGGGGACAGGGTTTGGGCAGAGGATGATTGTAATTATTCCAATGCAATTTGCAATCAAGAAAAATGCTGCTGTAAAGAAATAAAACTGGTCACACTCACCTATTGGAAGTTCTCTTGTTTTTCCTAATTTACTAAAGGACTAACTTTTTTCAAAAGCTTGGTAGAGGTCATTTATTGTTAGAAATGGAGGGTTGGTGGCCCTTGTTATGATTTGACTGGCAGTGGTTTAAACAGATCCGATCAAAATGAAGCAGTGCTTTAATTGTAGCCGATGCTTTTAAGTTTAAATGATGGCTTTGTTTCCTATGTTCATTAAGATATCCAACTGCAATTTTGTTTCTAAGGAACTCAGGTCCAGAGATATTTTAGATTACCTTGAAAATGTACTCTTGCAAATCACAGAAATGAAAACAAGGATGTGCAGAAGGCTTTGCCCTAGGTCACCTGAATTTAGCTTCATTATTTTAGCAGAGCCAGCTTCCTTAAGAAGGTCTGAGGTTATGATGGAGAGTGGCTTTGGAGAATATATGTAGGTAGCATAGAAGCTGTGTATCAGTATAGATACATATGTAGAATTTCCAAATAAATCCTGGTGTGACAGTACAGCAAATGCATTAAACGCAGTGATGCCAAACTCTCGAAGCGGCAAGGGGTACTTCTTCAGCAGTTGAAGTGGGTCAGTGGCATCTGTGCGTACTTGATGTTCTTCAGGAACTGAGCCACTCGGTCCCCGATTACACCAGTCAGTGAGCCAGGACTAGAAACATGCACCATCCTGCACAGTTAATATCTAACGTAAACACGAGGAGCGGGGAGGTGTAGGACACAGCAAAGAAGTGCCTTGGGACACACGTCACAAGTTGTTTTGCAGTGACTGACCATGAGACCTCCTGATCTTGCTGTTTCTTGAATGCTTCAGGTTGGCAGCGCTTGAGAGAGCACAGGTAGTGAGCTAGCGGTAACCACGGCAGCTAGCGATTGAGTCCTTCTCAAGGGAAGAGTTTTATCCAGGGAAGGTTTTGTAATTACAAGCATCTTTTGGATAGAGAACATGTTTTGAGCAGCAGGTTCCATGAGCCCTTCCCAGCACAAATGCCGTCATCTAGCCAGAGGTTTGGTCGGTATCTGGTCTGTATGTACGTTGACGTTATTGCCTTGGAACCGTGCTGATCCAGGCTGTCTTTGAGAGAATAGGGAAAACAGCATTTGCTGCAGGGTTTAACACCAGGCATCCTGCCTTGTGTCAGCCAAGGTGGGGAAGAGACTTAGTTCTGTAGGGGCATATTGATTCAGAATTCAGTACTCCTCAGCTAGGGCAAGCCGTGCTCTAGAGCAGTTGTTTCAGTTTGCAGTCTGATTAAAGGATTCCTTGAGCAAATTGATGCGGGGTGGTCCATCTTCATAAGCCGCGTTAGAAGTTTTAAGGACTTAATAGTAAGGGTTTTGAAATCTTCAAAAACGAACTAAGGCAGTGATGACGGAACAGCGTTACTGCCTTTACCAGCTCATCTCGAAATTCAGTCTGTCGCAACATGTTCTGCAGAAATAATAATCTCAATAAAAAGCTCACAAACCAGTCTCGATCAAATTGGGCACTTCATTTCACTTGCGCTTTGCTTCTAAAGTACAGAACTGTGGTGAGTGTAACCCGCTTCTCATCAGCACTATAGAGAATAGCTCAAAGGGAAAAGAAGCAACAAGAACATTGTCGCTGCCTTGTACCCTCTGTTCCCCCCCTCTAAAGTTATATCTGGTCTACCAGAAACCAGTCTCCAAATTCTCTCTTTTCTAAAGGCTAGCAGAAGAATCCCCTATACAGGGATTTCCCTAGCTATGTGTTGTTACTGCTGCGTTGGTAGTTGAATTTCATGCTTTGCGGTTTTTTCATCCTAGTATGACTCACTATAAAATGCAGAATTCATGTTCATTTTCAAGGAGAACGAAAAGGGGGGGGGGGGTTCAAGGAGATGTAAACTATTGTGAAGAACAAGATGTGATTCTTGAGTGTTACTTGGCCTAAATGAAGACTCTGCGTGCAGCTGGCGCACGAAATTTGAAAGAGCTAAAGCGAGCAATTGATGGTTATGAGGAATGGTTGCACCCTGGCTGTAGCCATCTGCCATAGGTCCCTGATCTGCAGGGCAGGGGGAATGGTTCCCTGAAAGCAAGTGCAATTGGGCGTGGGGGGTAAAAGGGAAAAGCAATTTGATATAGCAGTGGTGAGTGAATGCAGTTTGGGGCCACGTGGATCCAACGCTGAATACCAAGGTTTAAGAAAAAAGTGTCTCTACACCATTGAGTCAAGTTCAAACACATCTTATATAGCGAGGGTAGTAGAGCGAGCCGCCTCGCTAGACAAAAACCATGCGGGTGATTATCAATGCAAAGATTTGCGGCAAAAAAGATGTGAGCTGACGTGAGCCGATTCGGGTAGCACCAGGATCAACTACAGCAACAAGGGTGACCCCTACTTGTGGTTGCATCCCAGTTTTGGACAGCCTGTATAGGTTGTCACAGGCCGAGTGCTTTAAAGGAGCAGTGAGCAGCTGTGGGTTCAGACAGCCTCAGCGGAAACCTCAGCTGCTCTTCGCTCTCTCAGCACCCGGTTCTGCCGGTCTCCATTTGTGCCCGAGTGGGACCCCAGGGAAGAGGGGTGGTGTGAGCAGAAGGGTGCATCTGCGTGCCCTGCCCGCACCGCGAGCGTCCCCTATGGCAACCCGGGTCCGGCAGGGCCGTGGGGACGCTGGTGCCACAGGTCTGCTGCAGTGCGGGGCACGGAGCCGCCAGCTCTTTCCGGAAGGTCTGTCCTTCTGACTCTTTTTTGGGATGATCAAATGCTGCTGTTCCTGCAAGGTGTAGGTACAGATTTAAAGACAAGAAAAGTCAGTGTTAATTTGGAGTCAGATCCGAAGGTGCTTGAAAGCTAAAGCCGCACTTTCCTGTGGCCGTATCTGGCACCTTGTGAGCACGGCTTGGCAGAGAGTCATGCTATAATATTACTGCATAAGCACCGCTTCAGTTTGCCTTCCACGGCAGCTGTTGGACAGAAGCTACCCTACTCGTTCTAGGAACGTGCTGGTATGTGCTCGCAAGGAAGCTGATCCATGTAAGCTACTGCCCATGGTCAAAAATACCATCCAGAGTAATTACCTCAACAAAAGATATAAGAAATACAAACTTAGAGACAAAAATTGCGATACCAAGATTTCATTATTTTAAATGTTCTCTGTCTTTCCCTGCAGACTTCTCCTAGGTACGTAGGCCAACCAAGACACTGCCGTGATCGTGTTTAATAGTGGCATAAGGACAACTGCAAGTCAGCGTTCCCTCCTACGTTATTCAGTATACCAACATACCGAGATTGAGCTTGTAACACATATATTCACAGAATAATTTTTATATTGCGTTAACAAGCTTTGACACTCCTGCTAATTCTTCATTAGAAGAAACATGACAAGTAGGCTGATTTAAAATGCATTTAGCACTGAAAGATTTCTAGCACATGCAGTGAGACTTTTATTACTGTTTGACAGCTGTGGTTATCTAAATGCTCCGCTTAGTCTCAGACGAGGTGTGGGCAGCAGCACAGCTTTTCTCTCCTTTGTGTAAGCTATGGCCCTGATGTGGAGACCATTTTTTTTCTGTGAAGGCACAGATGTTTAATCTTCCTGCCTGTTTTATTTGAGGTCTCTCTCTGCGGGCACTGCGGAGGAGCACAGACAAGGGAGAAGGTATATTGGCTGGCGTGTTAAATTGAGCCATTAAGTCGACATCCCTGACGGACATTGCAAAGCTTGCAAACGATTTGGAAGGGGGAAGGTTGTTGCTAACTAATAAGTGACAACCTGGCCTTAATCAACAAAAAACGTAACATCACAAAGATGAAGCGGTGACAAAAGCTTGTTTTAGTAACAGGAAACCCCAACCCCGAAAGGCAAATTTGCACGGTCCAGGGCGGAAGGAGATGGGAGCGCCCAGGAACCGTTGCTTGTGGCCCGAAGGGCCGGTGTTCCCGGTCCGTTATCCCCCGCGGCCGAGCCTGGATCAGAAGCGGGGCAGCTGTTCGGGCGCGGTGCTTGCTGGCGGGGTGCCCGCGGCGGGGCGCGAAGACGCCGTC
>NW_010562966.1:0-1594 GCF_000687285.1 Phaethon lepturus
CGAGCCCCCCCTGCTGAATGTCTTGAGTGGCATTCTGGTCATAGAGAGGGTTGTCCGGCAACGAGACGGTCACGTTCCATCCCACAAATCCACCTCAATCATGGAGATATACGTCCAGGATGGCAAGAGTGGCATTATGGACCAGAGAGGCAGCTTTCGCATCGCTAGAGAGTCACATTTGATCCCAGACATCCTCCCGGATCCTGGAGGCATACCTCTGGGAGGGCTAGAGGGGCATTCCCGTCATAGAGGCAGTTTTCCCACGGTTAGTTAGTCGACTGCTATCCCCGAAGTCCTCCCGCATCATGGAGATATACATCCAGGATGCCCAGAGTGGCATTGCAGCCATCGAGATGGTGTTCCAGCAGCTAGAGAGTCCCCTCCAGTCCTGGACGCCCTCCCATGTCCTGGAGATATACCTCCAGGACGGCAAGGCGGGCGTTCCGGTCATACAGGCCATCTTCGGGGAGATAGAGACCCCGATCCAAAGACAGCTTTCCTCCCGCCTCATTCCAGGCAGCTAGAGTGCCATTCCTGTCATAGAGACAGTCTTCCGGTGGTTACCGAAGCCCCTCCAACCCAGGAAGTCCTCCCGGAGCAGAGACAGATACCTCCAGGACAGCTGGAATGGCATTCCTCTCATAGAGACTTCCTTCGGGGAGCTAGAGAGTCACCTACGATGCCCGGATTCCTGCCACATCGTAGAGGCATGCCTGCAAAAACATCGAGAGTGGCGTTCAGGTCACAGAGACGCTGTTCTGGTGGGTAAAGAATCCCCTCTGATCCCAAAAGTCATCAGGCATCATAGACACATGACTCAGGCACAGCCAGAGTGGCGTTACAGTCAGAGAGACTGTTTTCCCTTGGCTAGAGAGTCCCCACTGATCCCAGAGCTCCTCCCGGATCTTTGAGACATATTTCTGGGACAGCTAGAGTGGCGTTCCGCTCATAGACATGGTACTCCCGCGGTTAGACGGTCACCTCCATTCCCAAAGATTTCCCAGATCACGGGGATGTATCTGGGAATACCTGGAGTGCCATCCCAATCATAGAAACAGTTTTCCATCAGTGAGTGAGTCCCATCCTATCCCAGACATCCTCCTTGATCATGGAGACATACCCCAGGGATGGCTAGAGCAGCGTCCTGGAAAAAGAGACGTTGTTCCGGTGACTACAGAGTCAAAAGAGGCAGAAAAGGGGTGGGAGGCCGCAAAAGCGTGGGACGCTGGAGGGGAGGTAGAGGTCAGAAAAAAGTGGAGGCCGCAAAGAGGTGGGAGGCTGCAAAGGTGTAGAAGGCTGGAGAGGAGGTAGAGGCCAGAAAAAAGTGGAGGCCGCAAAGGGGTGGGAGGCCGAAAAAGTGTGGGAGGCCGGAGGGGTGAAAAACGTGGAGGCCGAAAAGGGGTGGAAGGCTGGAGCCGGTCCCGCATCATAGAAAAAAACGGTGACTAGAGACTCACTATAGGCAGAAAAGGGGTGGGAGGCCGCAAAGGTGTGGGAGGCTGGAGGGGAGGTAGAGGCCAGAAAGAAGTGGAGGCAGCAAAGAGGTGGGAGGCTGCAAAGTTATGGCACGCCGGAGGGGAGGTAGAGGCCAGAA
>NW_010562967.1:0-6394 GCF_000687285.1 Phaethon lepturus
AGCCCGCTGTGGAAAGCGGTGGCGCGGCGGTCTGCGAGCTCCGGAGCCGAGCGAGGCCGCGGTGGCCTCTCCTCTCCTCGCCGAGGCGGCCCTGCACGCTGAGGGGACTGCCCCCGCCGAGGGGACCCTCCTCCCTCAGGCCCCCCGGTCCTAAAACGTCGTTCAAAAAGAGGGTGAAAATTCAGAGTTGTAGCTGGGGCAGACCGAGCACCCCCGGCGGCCCCTGTCAGAGAGAGATAAAGTGCCTGGGTACCCGGCGCTGAAGCAGTTTTTAGGAAGTGCTGAGGCAGGGCCCCGAAGGTCTGTGGGAGGCGGTGTTGTCGGCCCTGGTCTGTGCTGGAAACAGCTCTTGGCTTTTGGGAAGGAAAAAGATGTGTGTGCCTGTGTGTAATGTATATACACACACATGTAATTTTCGAGGTGTATAGTCAGGCTCTGGGGAATTTCCATGGCAATAGGGAGTGGGGAGAAAACACGAAGGCTTCTCAATGAATAGGTTAAATGTCTATCTCGTGGCTAGCAGAATCATGCCAGTCTGCAGGCTAAGTAAAAATGCTGAGGGACAAACACAAGGTTACAGGGACAGCGCTTAGGGATCGACCACGCCTTAAGCGATAGATGTGAATGCTTATGGGAAAAAATTGTAGCCTCAGTGGTTGCGAAACGGGTCCCAGAACTCGCTTTTTTCAGATCAACAATTTCCCATCTCATTTACCTTACTTGAGCAGCACTCCCCTTGTGCTTTCAGCCACAGGGTTTGCACCCTGTAGTACATCAAGGCCTTTGCCTTCATAGCAGTGACCCCTCATTTGCCCACAGTTTGACTAACTCTGGTTGGTTTGTTTGCAGACAGAGCTCAGAATGAAGCCTCCTTCCAGCCAGGGGGGAAGACTTGCGGGTTCTCACAAAGCTGGCGTTGTTCGTGTTCCTGCAACCAGATACCATGGAACAGGTTAGCAGCTTTGGCATTTCATTTTCAATAATAGTCTGATCAGTGTGTTTTCAACAAAAAGCATCTATGTTCCTTCATACATGCAAGAGAAAGAAAATGATCTGTACTAGCCATGGCAGAGGTCCCTTTTTTTTTTTTTCTTTTAGCACTGGGTAAAAATCCTGATTAAGTTACAAAAATACCTGCTTGTGTTTTGCTTTTTTTTAAAAAATCTTCATAGTACACAAAACTTTATAAAAACCTGTAGAATATTCTCCTTGTTGCCTTCTCAGAGTTAGAAACACATTGACCAGAATTCCAAGGTGTTCATATTTGAATAAAGGATACTGATTCAGGTTTGTTGTGGTCATCACTAGAGCCACAGAAGTTAACCAGCTTGTATCAGCAGTATCAGGACATAGCAAGTAAAACCTGAGGAAATGAATGGGATGCTCATGTAATGTGAGCACAAATTCAGCAATCATCCGGAAACTGCTTGGGATTGATTTGTCCACACGGTGGCATCATATGTTTATAAAGTTAGCTGTGTCCTACACCGAGTGCTTCAACACTGCTGAAGGTGTGTTTAGATGGCCACGTTTATAGACTGCATGTGTGTAAAGTAAAATCTCTAATAAGAAATTAGTTTCATCCCTTTCCCATTAACTCTGCAAACATAATATGGACCACGAGGACAAAACTGGTGAGGCTTCCTCCCTAGGCTATGTAAGCAGGTCCTGGAAAGTCTGCTGTGATGGTTTGGTTTCGGTATTAATGAATTTCCAGCTGATGCCTAAGGAGAAAATTAAGATATACAGAATAAGAAAAACAAAGCTTTTGAATTGTAGTTAGTTTTTTTTCTTTATTTTTAAAGACTAGTATTTCTGTGGACATATTGTTTCATATGCAATTGGATGTTGTTTTTTTGGTTTTTTTAAGGGTTGCATTTCATATTGTAGCTCTGTCTGTAGGATATCTTTTCAGTCTGGAAATACAGGACTAGAGGTTCTAGTCTAACTGACGTTGTGCTAAGACTGACTGGCAGACTGACTGACCAGTATCATCTTCACAAACATATGGTGACTTCATGGCTTTAACTATTGAGCTCAGAACCAGTCAAAAGCTACCGAAGGGTACCTGGCCTTCCTTAGCTCCAAGCAGTCACTTTTGCAAAGAAGTCGTGTGCTGCTTGCCCTCTTTCTTTCGAGTCTTGCCCGTTTGCAACACGAGGTGACACTATGAACTGTGGGTGTATTTGCCCTGCCTGTCAATCTAAACGGAGCTTCCTGCTGCTACTGGATGGTGTTTTGTCACTTGCCCGTAACACTAGGCTGTAATCTGCAGGGTAGACATACTCTTAAAGCCACAGGATACTAACACTAAATCACATAGATTATGCTGCTACTGTAGGGGAATTTCCAGGTCACAGGCTAACACCTTTGCATAGCCTTTTTGCACTGAGAGTGTATAAAGTCAAGCTAGAAACTTAGTCCATAAGGGTAATAGTTTGCAACACTCTTTAAATGACTAGTCACTTCCTCACATGTATTTTCAGACGCTCTAGCTGAGCTGGTTAGGTGTCTCACTTTGTTTCTGCCAGTAAGAAAGAGAGAATATACTAAGAAGCCTTTTAAGGACATTCAAGAAAACACTGGTATATAAAAAAGAGGAAAAGGACACAAGAGGGTTCTGGAAGCAATTGTGGCTAATTTTGTGCACTACTGATAGATGTGTGTTTGTTTGCGGAGTAAAAAAAACAAACCCACAAAACCCCAAACTGTTTTATTTCAAACACTGTATACTTTTGACTTGCATAAAATGGAGTTGGTTTAGTTTTATTAGTTTGCCAAGACTATAGAAAATCTAAATGGCCTTAGTTCCATGTAATTCTAATAATACTTTCTTTCAGTTAAAGGAAATTATTGCAAGGTAGCAACCTAGAATGCTCTGATGAGCTGAGCAGCTGTGTGTTTATATGAAGCACATCTGTTTTACCTAGTTTATCTTTTAGTTTCTTTAAATTTTTTTTTTTCCTATCTTGAGTTAGAACAGAGAGAAATTTTGCTGCTCATCAGTCTTGTATACATATATTACGGTTGTTACCCTCTGGTGGCAGTGATGTAGAGAATCGTTCTGATTCACCTTTGATAGGATACATACCTTCCCCTGTGTTCTTCTTAAAGACCAGCTGAGAATGGGACCCTGCTGTGCCAAAGACTATGCAGACAGAGAGATACAGATGATTTCTGTTCCAAAGAGCTTATAGTTAGCTGCATTCACACACGCGTTGAGCAAAAAACCAGCCCTCTCAGGCCACAAGCACCAAAGAATGGTGATATCACATCAGTGGCACTTTTCAGCAGGCTATTTTTGGGGTATAGTCCCCTTTTGGGAAGGGGAGATTGGGACTATACTTCCAAACAAGCCATTGGGCTTCAAAACTCTCTTCCAGCCCATAGCCTAAATAAGCAGTATTTTAAGTCACGTGGAGGAAATGCCTTTGATACTTTTAATTCCCAGTTATTACTCAGCAATTTAGTTACTTTATATTGCAGAACTCTGGCCTTTGCAAAAGAGGTGAAACCTGGCCTCTTGAAAACAGTGGAGTTAAATTATAAAAGACCCTTGTTCGTGTTTTAGGGTCCAGTGAACGCAAAAGTCATCGTACCTCTTTTTAATGCCTTTAGGCTCTGTGTTTCCTGTTTTGATGTAGACTTGGAGTTTTTACAAACCAATTACAGTCACAGTAAGTGAAATCCTGCAAAAACGTTGATATTTGATGAAACTGGTTGTAGGCTCAGCCCACTGATCGTCTTGTAGTGTGACCTCAGCTCTTTGACTTGAAAAGGTATAGTCCAAACCTACACACCGATGCCCTTTTATATACGTATTATTCAGCTCGGCATTTAATTGGCTGCTGTGACAGCTATAACCTTGCAGTTACTTACCCGATTGGTCTCCTGGGTTTTATGGGATTGCCATATATGGCTAAAAGAAAGAGTCTGACGGTAATCAGAACCACGTCCTTGGGTAGTCACCGAGGAAGTTCTGGGTTTTGCAAGTCTTTGCACTTCCCTTTACAAAACACCTCTGCCTGCTGGCAAGCAACTCCCTCCTATAAAAGGAGAAAGAAAGGGTGCAGTGAAGAGCTGAATCTGATTATGGGTAAAGATATGGTAATATGCAGCATCTTAGAAAACGTACTCACAGGTGAGATAAAAGCCTCCTGTCAGAGCCTGTTCACATGTTGTCGCCAAGATGCAGCCTCTATGTCTACAGTAAAACTGCGACGCCTAACTTCACTAAAATAAATTGTAGTATGTCTTGCATGCATATAGATCATAAGGATTACTCTGGGCTGTGGACTAGATCCTGGTGACTGGAAGAAACAGATGATCCATAGTGAGGGGAGAATATGAATATGAAGTTCTCCTAGGCTGCCCTGGCCTTGTCTTCCTTAAAATGCTGTAGCATGGGCTTTGAGTGGGGGTTGGATCCAGAGATCTTTTCCATTCTGTATTATTCTATGATTCAGAGCTGTTTCATGGGAAGAGCTAGGTGGAATTATTACATGGCTAGATCAAATAGTCGAAAGGTGGGATAATTTCTGTGCAAAAACATTATAGGGTTTATGTATGGAGCACTAATGAAGATAGGAGATGTTGACCATGCTGACTTCTGGACTCCACAGAACTAAAAGAAATGAAAACCAAGCTCTCTGGAGTGAGGAGAAGAGATACTTTTGTTGCTTCCACTTTGGTAGAATTTGGAGGAAGACATCACTCCTTTGTTTTCCAGTCTGTCTTTGTAAAAAAACACTGCAAATTATCAGGTAGCCTAAATACATGTATAGTTTAACAATCAAAAATGTTGAACTAGGATTTACTTTGTTGTTCTTAGAAGAAATTTACATAAAGAAAAAGCTGATTCCAATGTCTTTTACAAGTTAACTTGCTTTCAGTTTATCGAATGTAGGAAGTGCAGGGCAGCTGAAATATGAAAGAATATAATCTGGGTCAGATGTTCACCAGATATACATGTAAGCAGTATAGTTGTTTATATAGCTCCTCTTGCTCTGCATAAAATTGTGATTGTTCATGCAATTGAGAAATATGATTGTGCATCAAGCTGGAAGACTATCCATCTACTTCAGACTGAAGGGGGATTCACCTGGGAGAGAGAATTTAGCCAGGATACACGAGTGAAGTCCTCTCCACTTCTACAGGCTGCATGGTGGAAACTAAAGGCCTTCACGTGCCCCAGGTGTCAGGTTTGTGCTGCTCTGAGGCTGTACCTGTTGAAACGGAGAGAGGGAGTTCCCGGTTCATCCAGTGATAAGACTAGCTGACAAGCTGTCCTGAGCTCTGGCACTTTCCTGTTTTGGGATGCTTATGTTGGCCATTTTAACATGTTTTTAATGTAGTTTGATATACAGCACTTTTAACTTATTTCATAACAAGACCTATGGCCCAGGTTGGAGCATGAGACCTTTTACTTTAAGAAACCATATGCTATAATCTTCATATAAACTAGAGTAAATTTAACAAGGCAAATAACCCTTAACAAGGGAACGTTCTGCATGAAATATGCTTAGAAACTGTACATGAACACTTCTGTTTCTTTTCTGTTTAGCCCAGGCCTGGTTTGAATTAAATACGCCTGATTACTTACTGCATTACCTAACTCTTTTGTATGTTTGTGATGGTTTGTAATCTGTGTTAGTAAAAACTGCAGAGGAGTGGAGCAAGTCTGTAACTGAATAAAGGAGTCAAATGGGAGAATTCTGTCCCTCACTGAATATCAACAGTCCTTGTTTGTTTTTCTTTTTTGTTTGTTTTTGGTTTGGGTTGTTTTTTAAAAATGCTGCTTTCCATGAAGGAATTTTAGAATTTATTCTGGGTATTTATTCTAATAAGGAAGTTTTCCACAGAGTCTGACAATTCATAACCCTAGCTGCCATATATAACTAACCATATATAGTACTTCAGGATGAAACGCAGAGGATCTTTTTGCTCCAGATGGAAACAGAGGTCTCGTTTCTTCAGAACACAGCCTTTATTTCATCTATTTCAATTGTAATGTGGGCAATATTACGCTTAGTAGCACTGTGGCCCAGTTTTTTTGAACTGGATATGAACACAGTCTCACAGTGTGCTATCACAGTTGTGTTCTTGTGGCCAGACTGGTCTACCAATCCAAAACCCTGGAAGTGTTAACGTGCAAAGACAATAAGGTGGAAATACAGTGAAAAAGATTAAACAGTTTTAAAGCATTGGATCTGGCAAACAAAAATATGTTTGAGTAGAAGATGGGAAAATCTTGGTAACATTCCTGAACTCATTTTCACCCTTGTTCACCTCTTTAATGCATACAGGCTCTCCCTCTTTCTCCAAACAGTGGGAGAAAACCCCGTACAAACATCTTAGATTTGTAGTTACTAGTGAAGGAAATCTTTTTCAGCAG
>NW_010562967.1:6425-19107 GCF_000687285.1 Phaethon lepturus
TGGCACTGTACAGTATTTACACCCACCATGTAACAAGAAACCAGTGTTTTGTCATCTGCTGTATGGTAAACTCTTAGGTTTTGAAAAGAAGCGATGGAAACGTGATCAGGGCTTGTGTGATTTTAATAGCCATTAAGTAAACTAATAAATTCCTTGCAACTAGCATGGCAGTGCTTAATTGTTACTTGCAGCTTCTTTCCCCATATCGCTAACTTCTTCCCTACCACCTGGGCTGGATTTTATCTATTAATTTGCTTTTTGTGCAGTGCGGTTTGTTTTCCACCGCAGCTCATCATTTTGACTGATTCCCGTATTTCTGTCCAGGTTAAGTGGAGTGTGTCGGTCTGAGTCCGAAGTCCTTGGCTTACCTTTCACTCAGTACACAAGTGCCCATGATGGGATGGTTATTGCCCAAAGAAGTACTTGCCAAACCAGTGCATATTATGGGAGCACCCAGTTGTTGCTGACTGCTCATTGCTGGGATCTCTGCTCCAAGAGTATTTGGTAAAAGGTGAGACACCAGATTGAAGTGTGAGAGATGAAGTTGTTCCTGCCTCATGCCTTTCCCAGAGGTGGCTGCCTCCATGGCTGCAGTAATAGTATGTTTCCCCATCCCTGTACATCTCAGCATCGCCAGATTACTCCAATCCGTTACAGTGTTTTTTTCAGAACTTTGGGCTATAAAAGCTTGGTCCTGAAGCAGCTTCCTGAGTGGTCCGGCTGTCCTGCCTACCAGAGCTATAGGCTCTGGAAGGAAGGTAAGGCAGTAAATTGCTTCTATGTCTGTCTTTATCCCATGTGTGGGTAGTCCAGTACCTTCACAAAACAAGTGTGGCAGATTTGTCTCTCACAGATGCTCTCCAGAGCAGAACATGCCAGCTTTCTCTTTATTTTCTGTTTTCAAGTTGCACTTTATTACATTAGAGTGAAAACATCGTTAACAACAAACAGTCTTAAACTGTAAATCCAACTATTCTCCTCAGTATAATGAGCTGTCTTGAAGGTCAGACTGGCTTTTTACAGCTGGGGCCCTAGTATGCATTACACAAGCAAGAGGATAAATGTGCTTTTATACTAAGTAAGGTGCCAGTGAGATCAAGATCATAACAGAAAGCTGTGATAGCTTTGAAGGGCTACCGTGTAAGTCATCTGCTGCTAGACATGACTCAGAGTGTGTGCATCCCCAGACAGGGCTCAAGTTGCAGTTTAAAGCAGTGATTTCCACCGTTAAACAGGAGGTATGTCACAGATCAGAGTCCAAACCAACAAACTCTGCCAGGCCTTTAGGTTGGGCTCTGTGCTCACAGCTGAAGTGGGGAAGAGGAGATTTAAGTTTGGGGGGAAAAGAAGGTGAAGCGGTGAAACACTCTGTGCGAATGGTTGGGAGCCACTGGGGAAAAACAACAAGTTCCTGAACTAGGAGGTGGGGAAAAGTCTGAGTGAAAAATGAAAAAACATTTTTTTCCAAGGTCTGTCCTTGTCTCGCCGCACGGCCTCAGGCAGGTTAGTTGTTTTCTTGTACATCTCTCTAGCTCGTTGGAGTCATGCTGCAAGTGCGCTGTGGAAGAGAATGTCCGTACAAGTATTGAAAGAGTGCAGGGCATAATGGCCCTGATTTTACTCAAGTGCTGTAGCAATACACGTCCTGACAACACAGGGAGAAAACAGTATTGTTGTTACAAGTACCCCTGGAACCACCTTTCAGTCTCACTCTGCAGAAGGAAGCCCCCTCCCCTGGGTACCTCCGCCCAGAGCCGGCGCACCTGCCAAGCAGGGTTGTGCAGAATAAAACATGCTGGTTCCAGTGGCTTGAGGTTCGCCATAAACCCCCTCACACACAAAAGCAGCCACACAGCGGGCAGGAGCGTGAAGCCACCACCAAAACTGTGTTACACGGTACCTCATGCTGCTCAGAAGAGCAGGCTGTTTCTATGGCTACTACTGCTTTCCTCTCAAACACACGTACCATTGGTTCTGACGAGACCGTGTTGTATTATAGAAAATAATTACTCACGTACTGCTTTACACTGCAGCATTTGTCAATCTAGTAAATATCTGACTTGCTATAATAAAGACATTTTCCACTTAACTTATTGTTACAAATGGGTAGGATCTTCCTCATCTCTGATTTATAAATGCATCCAGTTTGGCCTCAAAAATCCTTGTTCTGGTTTCCATGACAACAGGTCTGATTTTTGAGGCTATTTCTTCCCCTTACTTCATCTTGGATGGGAAAGAGTTGCTGTCCCTTTCCAGTAACGGTGTGATGGGTAGCAAAATGATTGCCTTGAAGGAAAATCTGCAGACCTAAAACTTCAGCCAGGTTTTTGAAACATGAGTGAGAAATGCATGAGAAGAATGGCATCGCAAACCTAGCACTGGCTTGAGTTAGATTTTCTGTACACAGAAAGTGAAGCGCGTAGGTAACCCCAGGACACGTAGTCATATACCACACTGCTACGTACTTAACTAACTGAGCCGGCAGCCCTGAATAACACTGCGTTGGCACGTAGGACAATAACCAAACAAAGAGGATCTAGCCAGGCTGTTTGTATGGTAACTTTATAGATGAATTCGTACTGAATGCACTTTATTGTTTGGAACAGACTCTCACTGTATTTTTTTCCCTCAGTAGATCCCTTTTTCAGCAATGGGCTGCTAGGACTGTCTCTTTTCATAGATCATTCACAGGTCAGCCATATTCCTTCAATGTGAAACAGTGCATTTGAGACTGTGGGTAGTAAAGGCACCATAAATAATCCACAGCTGCTTTGTAAGGATTTTTCTAGTGGTTTTTTGCACTTTTAACATTTCCAGGAAAAATTAAGGTAGGCAGCTGCTGGTACTCAATAATACAGGTGGTTTAGTAACTGCTGTTCTAAAATGATAAAGAGGTGGTTTTCGCAAACTCCTCATAAAATCCCCAGAGAAGGTCTTGGTTCCTTTTTCCTGCAGAGAAGAATCACAATATACCTGCATCTTTCTGGGTAATAAGTACCTTCAAATGTGCAGTCCACTAAGGCTGCAGATGAAATGTTTGACTTTTGCTTACCATAGAGTTCTTATTAATTTATGTGAATAAAACATGTTACGGAACCATAATGTCTAAGGTATCATTGAATTATGGCATTATAATCTCATTTGCATTTAAGCTAGGAGCAGCATGATAAATCATCTAGCTGTTCCTTAAACTAGTACAGGGTTGCTCCAAGTGTTTCATCCAAATGCCGGAGTTTCCAGCCCAACTTTTGGAGCGGAAAATCCAAGTGTAGGTTAGGTATTCTCCATTAAGACAGAATGCAGGAATATCTCATTTAGGCATGCTTTATCAATACTACTGCAAGCTGTGCAAAGAGAGATCATATCTGTAACTTACATCAGAGGCTACTCTTTGAATCCTAAACAAAGAACATGTGCACCCTAACTATGCAATATCGTTGAAAGGCAAGCACAGTTAAGAGTGAATCGATATCAGACACAACACAAAAGTGATTTAGTGATTGCCTTAAATTACCATGCACAGGTTTTCCCTTTTGTCATGACTAAAAGATGATGATCAGCCTGCCGTAACAGCAAGTCCCTTGGTGAGAATGAAGTCATAGCAGAGCAATTGCTAGCTGCACAGCCAACTAGAAACAATCTAAACGCACTTGTTTTCTGTACCTTACTGTTACATGGAGGGGATTAAAAAAGTGAGTCATTTGGGGGAAACATACTGATCCTGTGGCAGCAGGATGACTGTGAAGAAGCTCTTGCATTCTCTAAAGGCTTATTATAAGAGTGGTGAGTGATAAATTTTTGCTTTGCTAAAGCAAGGACGTAGAAAGTAGACCCAACTGAAAATAGTGAAAGCAACACAATTGCGTATTGCACTCTGAACTTTTCCGATATCATCTTTTCCTTTTCTAAATTGCTATCACACTTAGAACACTTTTGTGATTTTATAAGCCAGAGCATTGGAAAGAAGATGATTTTTACATGTTTGGGTTTGTCTTCATTTCTTGTGATACAACTTCATGAGATATTGTACCCCACAGAAGTATTGTGTTAAATTTCTAAATTTTTTTTGTGGCACTGTCTGAAAGTTCCTCCAAATAGTTAACTGATTCCTTCTTTTCACGTAGCTCAGGGCAGGTTTAGAGGAAATAAATGTAACATGAGTTAGTCATCCTTAAATAATCTTAAAGCAGGGAGCCCTACATTAACAGCAGACTGATAATAAGCTCTGCAGTGCTATCTCCAGTATAGCTTTTCTCATTACTTGGAACAAATTTATGACCTGCCATTTATTTGTTTGCTTTTTCTCAGCTGGAGAATTTACTATCTGGTTGCTGAAGTATTAATTATTCTTGTAAAATTGAGTAATACCGTCTTAGGATCACGCATCTAGAAGCTAACATAATTTGAGAGATGATAAAAATTAATAAGATACCAACTCTGTTAAGACATCTGTGATAGGTACTTTTTTTTGTGCTAGAGGATATCTCCTATGTTAGAAGAAGAGCAAAGAATGGGGTTAAAAAGAAGCAGCAGACTTGATCTAACCCTGTAATTTTTTATTTTTTCAGGCTTCTGCTGTCAGACCATCTGCAGCTGTTGTCGGTCAACCATTGATCTGACCTCTGAGAGGCAGAAACACATTCTGTTCCCTAGCTGCTCATTCAAGTCTTTTTATCCTAGCATTTAAACTGGATTTTATTCCGTTTTATTTAAATCCATTATAGCAACACTTAATGAACAGAAGCCCTCCCACTCTGCTCTGTGGCATCCCATTGTATACCATCATGTTATTCTTTTTTGTGTCCTATACATATTCATTTCCCTTAATCTTTCATGCTAATGTATGTTTCCCTTTCCCATTCTTTTTCTCTTCTTGATTATTATTAAATGCCTGGATGATACTCAAATGTCAGAAAAGCCCTGAGAAATGTCACACGCTGGAGGAGAACACAATAGTTTATGTCTAAAAAGCCCTGGCCATGGTAATATCTGCTTTTCAGGCTGTGGGGCTGTTCTGGCCACCTCTCAGGAAAAACAGATCTCTTGAGAGACACAGATTTATGTTGCTGATGGTGTTTTGATTTTGAACTTTGATACTGAAATTGGAGGTTCAGAAATGAATCCTATCTTCTCTCTGATTCATCTCTGCCCTGACATGATAATGGGTCACTTGGAACAATCAGCTGGTTTCATTAATTATTAATGCTAACACATGGCAAAAGCAATTTGGAGATTCACTGGATGTGTGTGGGTCTGTTGATGGAAATGTAAAGGGGGCAATTATCAATCTGAAAATAAATGAGAGTGGCAAGTGCCAAAAAGGAGGGGGAATCAGTAGAAGGTTTAGGTGTAGCTGGAAGAATAAAAAGATATTTTATTTTACAGTCAGATGCATATCTTGTTACATGAAAATGAAAATTCCTAAAGCAGGGCATATAGTTCACATGAGTATTGGGTTGCTTGGCTGAACTGTGGTTTATGCAAATATCCATTTATAAACCTTTACAAGAATTTTGATACTTGCTGAGTGTATAGAAAAAGCAGTAAGCTATTCACTATTAGGGAACTGTATACCTAGACAAACAAGGTTAAAATTCTTGTCCATGCATTATAGTAGCTTTCTTGTGTATTTATGCTGAGGGGAGAAAACAGAAGTCTTGAGACCATGGAATAAGAGCTGCTATATAATATGAGTGCTATCTGAAGGTGACTTTTTATCTACACCAGCCTAGGTAGTCTAATGAACAATGATACCTACCACCACTGTAGAAAAGGGACGGTATGAATTTGCCCCAAACAAATACACCACCAGGGGTTATTCCTATGACCTCTACCTCTTTTTGCTGCACAATTGTTGTGCATCATAACTGGAGCTCATGTTCTGGTGGCTTCAAAATGGCTGAAAAAATCAAGAGCAGAAACAGCCCTCTGTACATTTTCTATCTCCGCAAAGAAAAAGACTACACTGACAAGCTTTGTGCACAACAAGAACATCTTACTTAAATATCTTAAAGAACAGTTCCTGAGAAAGTGGTGTCTTCAAAACCCTTACCCTAGTCTGTGATGTTTTGCCAAGGTCTGCTGGTCTCCTCTAGATGTCTGGATTCAGCTCCTAGGAGAGCTTTCCCTCCTGATGGCCACAGGACCCAGGGACAGCAGAGCCATCCGTGACACAGCTCCAGGTATGTCAGCCCCGTTTTATTCTGCATTACCTAACCACAGTGGCACTGGAAGGCAAGGCTAGAAAGGTTAACAACTCCCCCAAATTGCTAAGGAGGGTTGGCACGGGGGAGAATAAAACACGAACCAGCTTTCTTTCGCTTAGGCTGTCACAGCTCATGCAATGCCATGGATTAATGAAACTCCAGACTGTCTGATGGAGCTTTTCCCACAGAGCAAAATATTAACTAAATCAATTGATTGCATTTTCATTCCTTAAGGAGCGTTCAGCCCACACATTCTATTGTGCGTCTGATCACAAAGACATGTCTGCTGCAGCAATATTGTGTTATCTCACAGATGCTTTGTGCTACATCTTGAGCTGTTGCCTCTGATGTAAAAGGAAATGGAAATTCTTGCTCAGAAGAGCTGCCTGATAAAGAAATGAATTCCTGTAAATTCAGTGTCCCAAACTTAGGAAATTACAGTAGCTGTTGCTGAAAAATACTGTGATAAATCCCCATCCATCTGGAACATTTTCATAATCCGCTATAGATTGCCAATTAATTGCACACTTAGGTCTATGTAGTAAGAACAGATAATAGATTCTATTAGTGTAAGTCCCCCAGAGGCAGTGGAAATACATCACAATATTCCTAAATAGCATATTTTTATTAAAGTAATGCCTGCAAGCTTCTGTCTAGAAACCTATTGTGCTAGGAACCATACATGTAATGAAAGGCCAGATTTACAGCACATAGTTCTATTTAGTGAAGCACTTAATTGCTTACTTCAAGTACCAGTATAAATAAACTGATCTCATCTATTTTCTAATTAAATGTGGGAAATTATAGCATGGCTGGTTGGGACGCAAGGTTTTTAAATCCTGTTCTAGAGCAGGAGAAACTGTAAATACTCTGTCTTACGCTGTTAAGATTAAAATGAGACTGGTGGAAAGATACCTTTAAACAATGGTGTGTGAATGATTTAGGATTTCACGCACATAATTAAATCACAGATTTTTTGCTAATTTATGGACAACCTTGTGTGGCCAGTTAGGATTTAAACTATAATTTCTGTTCATTAAACCAGTTACATAATGGGAAGAGGTCATTTTTAAAAACACATCTATTTAATTTTATTTGGATTAATCAAGTTTTTCCATGCTCTAGAACATAATGTAATTGATTGCCTTTTCCTGCTTACAGTATTTTTAATATTTTACTGCAGTGTTTCTGGGATGCAACTCGGTGAACAGTAAGTGTTGTCCAGAGGATAAAAAAGGGAAAAATCTGTATGTTTTGAAATCAAGTCAGATTGTCGCAGGATTGTTAGAGTCAAGGAAAGAAAGGCATCTTCACATTTTATTTTCATTTATTGCTACAGTTAGTTCTTCCTGCATGTCTGTGAAACCATAAGAGTAATGTAATTTTTTCAATTTAAAATTTTTCTGAACATTTTATATTTGTCTTGTATAACTGGCAATATTTTAGTACATGAAGTCATAATACTAGGTATAACTCTGTACATCCGTGTGACGATCAGTAGTGTAGTACCAGAGATGGCTGCACTGGTGAGAGAGTTCATTTTAACTTGAATTGCTCTCAGAAAGATTTAGATTAATCTAGAATGCCTTGGAGGGCTCCCACTGAAATGCCTCTGCCTGTAACTATAACCTGTCCCAAAAAGCAGCTGATTTTTTACTTTTCAAACATGCTTGTGTGTGAGTTTTTCAGAACGGAGAAAACTGACCACTTAGAACAGTTTGCTGCTCTCAAGAAGAACCAATTGCGGTTGCCACATGACTGACGAGGCAAAAATTCTGTCATGAACCACTATGTGTAAGAAAAACCAGATTGAGCGTGGACCTCCCTGCTTCCTCATGTATTATACATCTGAAACTCATGATAATTTCACAGGACTTCACTCTCTAAAAATAGTGTCTTCATGACCTAGGGCCTCTGGGTCTTCCTAGTAGCAGGCACCACATAAATTAAGCATTCAGCTCCACCTTCACTTTTGTGCTATAGACTCATCATAGCTTAATTCCCAGCAGTGCCAAGCATGCTTTTGCCAGTTACGACAAGGGATAGTTTATTTATTACCCCTGGAAGCATGAAGCGCTTGGGTCCATTGGGAGAGTCATCTTGCATTTAGCCTCCCACAAGCCCATGTGCAAGAGATGTTATTATTTTTGAAAAAATTAGCTTTTTTATGTTTATAGGGAGATGTCACTTCAATAGACTATGACTAGACGGGTAGGTTTTCCTCCCTTTTAAATGCAAGGAGGGTTTTTTGCTATTCTCAACTGTTTTTATACTATCGAACTAGAGAATCTGATTCCTGGAATCCAATTAAAGATGTTAGTAATGAGGGCAGTGGTTACTAACCAAATAGAAAACTGCCACTGTCTCTTTTCAGTCCTGATGAGACTCCTTCCTTTTAGCTGTCTCTTGTAGGCACACGCCTGCCTTGATAGTAGGTGTGGCAATGCTGATTAAAGCCATTTGATCTGGATTAGTATTAAAATGCCTAGAGGAATTTACTCCCCCAGTGCAAGGTAAAACTATTGGTTCCTCACATGTGACAGGTTTCAGGAGGTTTCTTACATCTTCAAATATAAGGTGAACATTTCCTCAGTCTAAAAACTTCTGAATCTTACAACAGAATTCCATCAAAGTTTCTCTGTGATAGAGCTAACTTGCTCCTAGCTAGTCTTTTTAATTAACAAAAAAAGCCACTTTTAATAAAAGATTGCATTTTCCTCTAACGTTAAGACATCTTCTCACTATGTATGGCAAATTACCAGCACCTTTCTCATGTCCAGCTGCAAAGTATTTTAACATCTGATCATCATGTTATAAGAACACCTAATAAATATCAAATTAATGCCTACTGTCAGAAAAGGAAAACAAAGCATGCTATCTAGTTAGCACATCTATGTGAGTGTGTCTGTAAAGTAAATATACGTGTTACAAGCACGTATCTACACACTCGTGCATGCCATTATAGCTGTGTATATTTATACTTTGGATAGATGTAATCTATTTTCTTTGTTGATGGATTAATTTCAGAACAGATACACCAAGTCCTCAGCCATACGAATAATTTGAGTTGTATTGAAGTCCTGGTCATTTATAACACCCATACAGTGATGGGCCTCTGTTCTCCCAAATCAATTACCAGCTGTTTGTGTTTCTCATGTATATTTGCTGAAATGCCTTGTCCTCGAGTAACTTTCTGTTTTGATGCCACAATTGAGTGATAACAAGAACTGACAAATCTTTGTGTGTGTGTAGATCTGCTATATATTGAACAAACAGCATTCTTTCTCCTCCCCGCACCCCCAAACATACTCTTGTAAATCTAAATCAAAGTCCTTTCAGAACATTTAATTTTAAGTGGTTTCATCTTACTGTAATTACCAAGTCATGTGAGGGGTAGCTAAACAATTGTCTGCACAACAATGGACATGAAATAAAGATAGCCTCTAATTAACTCCTTCTAGGTTATAATTAATTTTGACTGAGTTACTCAGGACAATATCCCTAAGTCTCACAGACTTCTATAAAGAGGGCTGATCACCAGCTGCTGCTCTTTGATTTTTAAAGCAGATGGGGCTATTTCCAGCTATTGCTTAAAAGGAAATGATGAGGATGGAGAGTGATTGAATGGCTTTGAATAGGTCCTGGGGTAAGACTATTAGAAGGAATGCTCTGTCAGCAAACTAGTCTATGACAATATCTTTCAAAGATTGTTTTGGAGATATTGTGTTGCTATTTGTCTTTAAATTTGTAAGAACCCCTTTTTGCTTTATTAGAACGAAACAAAAATCTGTGATGCCGTGCTATGTCAGTAAATATTTAATCAATATGCTGTATATTAAATCTGCTTTAGGTCATAGTGGTGCTAAAGGCAGTGATGAAGGCTACAAATATGAATATTTCTAGTCTTTGTCATTTTGTAGAAACAAAAGATGAAAAATATCTGTTAGACTGTTATCCTAGTTCTGTCTGTCAATGTAGAATTGTTCTCTACCTCATTATACAGGAAGCTTTGGTGAATAATTCATTAAAACTAATTTATCTGAGAAATTCTGCCACTTCCTTTGCTTGCTGACAAATTGTAAAATTCTCAGATGGATTTGTTGCTAGAAATTATTCATAAATTTTTGGAATAAATAAATCCCAGCTTGCTGGTAGGCTATGCTCATTGGGAGTAATGGATGTATAAACTGACAATGTGGCAGTTTCTCAAATACAGCAATATTTAAACTTCTTGATTGGATACCTTCTAGAACTACCTAATACCTGGCATGTCCTTACTTATGCATGTAAAAGCAAAAGGTGAAATCAGGGTTGGAAATTAGCTTTCTCTGACCATCTCTGGTAAAACACTTGTGTAAAAAGAGAGCAGATATGTCACAGCTCAGGGAATAAAACTTCCAAAGCTTTTAAAACCACCACCCGCAATCGCTGGTGCGGGGGGGAAAGTCAAAATATTTTGCCTATTATGATATGCATTAGGAATAGATAGAAAGGCTGGTGATTTAAATGTTAAATGATGGTGTATCAAACACTTAGGAACTTCTTGATCAGTCTACATTTTCCCATGCTAAATTTTCTGTTTCCTATCCTTTTGTTTGGCTGCCTTTTCATTGCTGTAGTATACACACTATCCTCCTAATTCTTAAAGGCTTGGTGCCATGTGCTTTTGAAAGTGGAATTCCCACTGAAAACAATGTTTAAAAACTTATATGAAAGATCTGTTAATATGTGAGAAAAGAAATTAGAACTATGTCTTATGCTGGGGTTTTGAAGTCGGTACAAAATGCATTCACCAGTATAGTCTTTCTATTGTGCATGATAGATGCTCAAGTCCAAATCAGTTCTTGTGCCCTGTTTAGTCTGAGGGAGAAAACTTACAGTCCTGTTTTTAGGAAAGCATTAGTGTAGTGTGTGGAAACACTGCCTGCGTCATGTTTGCGCTACCTTGAATGTGACGGTTGTTGAATTGTTTTAGTGCTGCTCTTCATTCAGGAGTTATTTCTTCGTTTGCCCTACAGTGTGTTAATTTTTTGAAGCCGGTGAGATCATTATAATGCTTTAACCTGCCTTTTACATAATGGAATCCACCAAGTTTCACCCAGTAATTCTTGCATTGAGCCCAAGAATCACGCCCTGGTTGTAAAGTCCCTCTTTTTCCCCTTAACACAGGTATCCTTAAACTCTTTGGTTTTCCCAAGTAGATAGTGTATTTTAGTAGCTGTAGGCATGTCTGTGTCATGCAGAGGTGGTACATTACTCCGTCGGTTCCAGGCAGGCTGGCATCCCTAAAGCAACACGCAGCACCCTGAGAAGCTACTATCTCAAGTAAAGGTGCAGCTCATCACCAGCTGCGTGATAATGTGCTGAATGCTTTAACAATCTGCAGCTGCCTTCACTTGCTCAGTATCATTGCTGATTTTTGTAGGGAAGAGGCATGTCCCATCTGTTTTATAAAGCTGTCATAATCCTGGATTATAATCCTGATATGTTTTGAAATAAATGGAGACTAGAAGTGGGGTTTTACCCCTTTCAGTTCTCCCTCTTTAGCAATGTCGTACTTCCCTTGCTTCCAGTTTTAGGTCCTGTAAAGCATTGCATGGGCAGCTTTCCTGCTCTCTAGCAATTGCCAGCCTGCCTGGACAACAGGAATAAATTGTCTCCCAAGTCGCTAACATACTGAAGCAGTAGTGTTATGGTTTTCAGCCTAATACCTGTCCCTGCTAGAGTGGGTGTGTAATTCAGTCCCTTGTTTAAAAGGAGAGATTTTAAATGACTTGCACATTTGTTCCTTTTTTCCAAAGGATTCTTCCATGCTGGCAAAATCTCCCATGGAAAGTTCTAGAGGAAATTCAAGGAAGATCTACATTTTTGCATTGCTTACTTCTGGCTTATTCAGGTATGTTGTTAAATTAGCCATAACTCCTTTTTTTCTATTCTCAGACTGCATGACAGGAGCAGAAATCCCTCGCTATGTACTAATAAACTGACAGACTTTGAGTAGGCACAAGAGGCCTGTCCTTTTCCAGGATTTCTAAGATATTTCCTCATTAAACTCTTTAGGAGACAGAGGAGGAACTAAAAAAACCATGGAACCCTCTGAAATCCCTGTGAGTTTTCAGAGCTAACGCAAATCTTATGCATCAGACTGGGATGTAAAAATCTTAGTTAAGGGGCTTTATATATATATATATATATGTTAAGATGTTCTAAACATTGTCGTGTTGAGAAAGAATGGTTGCGTGTGCTGGTTCTGGTTCAAGGCATTTGGTAGCTGCCTCGTGTTGGGATTTCTCAAGCTGAAGTGTTCTGAGGCTGAGGGCACAAGCAGCTTTCCACAACTCTGCCAGTTGTCGTAGAGTTGTATTTAATCAGTATTAAAACCTAACTCTGCCTAAGGCACAGTAATGTGACTTCTGTAGTGATTTCTATGACTTGAATGACTTTATTCAGTGGTAATGCTGGATTACTGCATTCCT
>NW_010562967.1:19138-30331 GCF_000687285.1 Phaethon lepturus
TTCTTCTCCCATTTTCACTTGTTGCTGCTTTTGTCCTGCACTCAGTTTTGTCAAAGGAATTTGTTGTACAGCAAAGTGGATCAGGGAACTGATCCAGCTTAAAAATCACCTGATTTTAAAGCCAGATCAGTCTCCTGACAGGTTCACATTGCGGCCTCTTGGGCACCTCTGAGGAAGAAAAGGGTAGTATTACCATGAGCTGGTGACATGATGTGAAGTCTTTAGCCACATAAATCCGGTCTGAGGGATACATTTGTGATGTTGGCTGGGCTCTGTACTGAACAGGGAAAAAATACTGCAGCTCTCCTGAAAGCTGTGTTAACATCTGACCAAGAGGCCAGTCACTCACAAAAAGGAAGCACAACCCTGAGATCAGTCTAAGAAGGGTTGTTTGGTAGGAAGGTGCAGCTCTAAAGAAGCAATTTCTGTTTTGTGAAGAAAGCACACACAAACTCTGTCTACCCACCTTATTTTCATCTAGCTTCCTGCTCTTCTGGACTGTGACCCTGTTTGTAACAATGCCAAGTAAATGTGGAGCTGGGACCAGGGTCCGGGACCATCTCTTCTCAGAAATACTGCGTGAATTTTATTGTGGGTTGACTTTTGACTTTGCTTTAAGTTTGGTGAGGGACTGTCAGTTTGGACTGTTGCACTGGGATACTCATTGAGTCCTGGTCTCAGTGGGTTATGTATCTGACTCAGTATTTCTTTGGTACCACTAACAGACTTGCTCCCTCAAAGGAAGTAGTATTTTGAAAAGTCATAAACCCCTGTCTCATAAAACCCTGGTTTTGGGGCAGTGATTCCCTTCGGCAGCCTTTTGAGACCAGTTTCTGCACTGAGTTTGTTCTTCATCCAGTAAGGATGCCTCTGTCTCATTCTCATGTCTCTCTACAGGATCTGTTCTTTGTTTCCTGCACATTCTATTTTTTTTTTTTAAGGTCTTACCTGCTAATGTGAAATACTTTTGCTTGTTCCATGCATTAAAACTGGAAAAATGTAGATGTAATTCTGGCTACTATTTCCAACTTTTCTTCTAATTTCTAGACTTTCTGTTCTATCCATGGCCAGTGGTGGAGCATGGCCTCCATAATCTGTAGTACCTAGAATTAAGTGGGTGTGGTGAAGGATCCAACAGACTTCTCCACTTTCAAGCTGGACCTGATCGCAAAAGGCAGTGATTCAGACGTGGGAGTGGCTTGCTCTAGGATGGTTGAGTCCCCTCCAGCAGCTAGCTACCTGTCCTGCTTCCATCTTGGAAATTCCCCTGGAAACTCTGCTTTTGGCCAAAAGGGTTCTTAGGGAAATAGTAGTAATTAATAAGAAAGAATAAGAATGCTTTAGTCCTGCAAAGACCAGTTTTCAGGACTTGGGCGTTAATCCTCCAAGGTGATCTTAGTGTGGATAACTGCATGAGATGATTAACCTTCTGACTTTTTCTTTTGGTGGAGCACGGGGCAGGGGGGCACAGTGTGTGAGGGGAAAATTAAGCATACCGAAGTGAACGTGCTTGCCTGAAATGTTGTGGCCAGTTAGGAGCAGACTAGTAGAACTGGGCAACAGAATTGTGTCCCCAAATATCTTGCGTAGCTCTTTTTCCCCACTCCTCTTTTGTTTATGGACCCTTGATTAATAAATTTAGCAAGACAGACAGTGGGCTTCCTTTTTCTTGTCCCCTTCAGTCCGTTCGGGGTAACCTACGGGCTTCTAGTGCTTCATGCATTACAGTTTAAAAATGCACCAAGCAATCTCGTATCCTGTTCTCTAACTTTCCTCAACTTTCCTTTGAACTAGAACTCAAAAATACTTCCAACAGAAATAAACAAAGTGCATGTCTCTAGAAATACTTTAGTATCTGTGAGAGAGTTTCAAAATTATAAGCTATGGAAATAGCCTGATTGCAGGTGATTTTTCTGTAGCCAAGATCTTAACCAACTTGTAAGTTTACTGTCTTTTTCCTGATGTATTGCTGAGATATGCAGAATAGATTTTTGTGTTTTCCATGTGAATAATTTTTCACACAGCTTCCAGTTAGTTTTGAAAAGGAACTTGGTCTGATCTTGAGAGAAATGTAGAAAGGAGAACTAGACAGCCACACCCTGTTTCCACACATCTCTCTATTCATGCTTACTCTGCTCTTTGCAATCAGTGTCTCAATGTTAGTTCCCTCTTGGACACATAAACCAATACCAGGATGGCATTTCAAGTTGCAGACACTGAAACCAAAGGCCTTTTTATGGTGTCTCAGTTGTGCCTCCTTTGTCCACTTGAAACAGGTTTTTTGAATATAAGAAGCTTACTTAACCCAGGGTTTAAAGCTATTTTTATCCATCATGAAATGTGCATGGAGAGAAGGCGTTCAGAAATAGAGGACAGCACTGTGTTTTTCCTCAAGCTCTTCTTGGGAGAGGTGAAACTATTTTCTGGAAAACCTAGATAATATTCACATATCCTGCACACCCATGCTCTTTGGGTCAGCTTTTTGAGGGACAAAGAGGCAGATTCATTTGCAAAAGCCCATGGCATAGTCAATTCAAATCAACTGTAATTCCATTGCTTTGGATGGCACTAATTTCTATTGAGATTCTGGATCTGTATCTCTGAGATATTACCGAGTCCGATCAAATATGTGTGGAAATGTGTCCTTCCCAGACCACTGCTCCTGCACTCTTTGTAATAAGAGCCCTCCTGTGTTCACCTCACTGATTAGGTACCAAAATTTCCACTATTGTAATAATATATCAAAGTGTAGGATGTTTTTAAAACACAGATCCTGCTTGGAGGTTAGCAGACCCCTTTATGCTTCAGTTCCCCAATATTTATTGTAAGTGTTTATGTAGGTGACAACTTGTGGCGGTGAGCTTTGCAGAATTAAAAATACTGGGGCAAAGATGACTGAAACAATTTTTCAGGCTTTACGAGAGCAGCCATGTCACTGTTATAAGACAGTTTCACTCCACCTTAAGTGGAGAAGCATGTCTGTTGCCACTGTGAGCTTTTAATCACTCCAATTACAGTGTGTTTTCCATTCTGACAGCTGGCACGCACAGGAGTCCCTTGTTAAGGCCTGTATGAGAGGTGGATATTTTTTTTTTTAGTCAAGTAAATGACCACAGCAGCAAGCGTGGTCCCAACAACACCCAGCAATTTGCTCAGCTGGAGAGTTTGCGGATTTCACACAGCAGATGTTTAATGCAGTACCCGCTATAATGTGCACAATAACTGCCTGTCCAGAGTACGCAGCAACACAAAGCATTCTGAATCCAGGGGGTTATTAAAAAGCCACTATACCAGAGTTAACGTTAAAAAAGAGCTTGGCTTAAAAAAAACTGTGCTGCTTGTAGCTGGAGGATTAACAGCACAGACTATTTAGCTTTTGAGTGAAAAGTGGGTAACAGAATAAAAATGCATGTAAGTCTATAGAAGAAAACATTCTGCAATTTATTCAAAGGATTGACATTGTCTCAAGCGTTAGGAGAAGTTCTAGTACTCAGCCTCATTGTCTTGCAGCTGCTGAATGGCCACACTGTGCTGACTTCTCAAGCAAGATTACTGCAGTTTTTGGCTACTGGAGGTGAACTCTTTTCTTCCTATCATCGTGAAAAGTTCTGGCATTTTCATTGAGAATGTTACTTCCCAAATACTTGGTGAACAGAGAGACAAAATCCAGTTGCAGTTGCACTGAGAGTTTTCCCAGCAATCATGATTTGCCTCTTTAACACTCGTATCCCTGAAGTAGATCCTGTTGCCCTCATATAAATTGAGTGCCAAAGTCTGAAGGACTGTGGATTTCGCCCTCCACAAAGCCTGTTGTGACTTGTGATGGGTCAAAGACTTAGTAATTAGCCAAAGGCCAGAGAGGAAGTTCGGCATGTGTTTTTGTCCTAGTGGCAATGCCAGCTTATGCAACTCTCTGCTTGACCATCCAGTGTCCTAACCATGGAACTGGTTAGGCTGAAAATTTACTTTTTAAAAGAAATTTGGTTATGGGGTTCCCCCCCGCCCCGCTTCCAATATAGCCTGCTCTTTTCCTTCACTTGGCTTATCCAAACAGTCAGACAATGAAAGAGAGGGTTCTAGATTATGCTTAGTTGGTTCTCGCAGCTGTGTCACCCAACATCTTACTACTACTGCAGTGTCACTAAACTCCCATGTGTTCCTCAGAATGTCTTTAGAAATGTGTTCTCTGGAAACCTCTTCAAAGAGCACTGAGTTGAGAACCCCCACTTAAACCAGACTGTCTAAATCGGATGCAAAAACTCCATTTGAGAAGAAACGAGTCAATGTGTTTGCCACCCTGGCCTGTTAACACTAACTTATGCACCGAAACCAGCTGCGTTGCAAAGTTCTCCAAAGGCACTGGGATAATCTGGCTACTTCCTGCAGCCCCATCTCTGCTTTTCTTAGAGAGTGGGTAACCCCTGGGACATACAAGGCTGTGTTAACAAATGCCAGGACTCAGACTAGTAAAGAACCTGCCTGAGAAGAACGGGTCTATATCAGCTCCCTTGCAAATCACAGAATGGTTTGGGTTGGGGTTGTTCAGCCTGGAGGAGAGAAGGGTCAGGGGAGACCTTATTGCAGCCTTTCGGTACATAAAGGGGGCCTACAAGAAAGCTGGAGAGGGACTTTTTATAAGGGCAGGAAGTGATAGGACAAGGGGTAATGGCTTTAAACGGAAAGAGGGTAGATTTAGATTAGATATAAAGAAGAAATTCTTCACTATGAGGGTGGTGAGGCACTGGAACAGCTTGCCCAGGGAAGTTGTGGATGCCCCATCCCTGGAAGTGTTCAAGGCCAGGTTGGATGGGGCTTTGAGCAACCTGGAGGATCGTGTCCCTGCCCACGTCATGGGGGTTGGACCTAGACGATCTTTAAGCTCCCTTCCAATTCAAACCATTTGATCTTTCCTCTTAATCCCAATAGGCCTCACAGCTCTGTGGAGCTGACTGCCTTGACCTTTTTTGGTTTTGGTTTAATGTACAGCTTCTCTTTGGTGCTGAGCTGGAACTGTAGCTTTCTTTAGTGATCAGAAAGACTTGCAGAAGTGTTGGCTTCAGCTCCCATACAAATAACAATGAAACCAGGAGCCAAGAAATGTGAGCAAAACACAAATACCCTGGAGAGAGATGTGTCATGGCTGTGGTTTTACACCCGCCTCCCGTGCCCTCCTTCTCCCTGCTGTAAAAGTTTCTTTGAAAGTTGCAGAATAAAAGTTGCTATGGGATCTCCTCCTCATTTAATACAGTGCAGAGCTACAGGCTTTCTTTAGTATATGACCCCAGAGAAACTGCCTGAAGGATACCCTTTGGGATTCCAAGGGTGCTCTAGCAAGCAAATGGGCGCTGGTTGTTCTCAGCACCTTGCAGAAAGAACCTTGGTGTGTTGAAGGGCAGGAGGGGGCAGTTTAGTATGTCCCCCCCATCCAGGATTCAGTCCTGCTGTCCGAAGATAGCTTCAAACTTTCGTTGATGTCACCGTGTGAGTGTCTAGATCCCAGGTTTGCTGTGCCCTGAATCTCCCCAGCCAGACCCCTCCGTGACACCCCGAAAAGGCTCAGCTTTGCCGCCTGTACCCAGCAGCCTCTATTCCCTGTCCCTCTCCAAAGGAAGGAGGTGGCCTAGCATGCCTTGGGAACGGACTTTGAAATAAGAATGTGTGTTTAAAAGGCACTTTTTAGTTGTGCTAATTAATTGTACTAATCCTTACCCAAACATTTGTGATGCAGGCATCTGCTTGGTGATACTGCAGGCAGTTGCAGGTGCCCAAGCAGCTACAGGAGGGCTGCCCTGAATGTGTGCAGGCACGAGGGATGTTGCTTCAGACCTACCTTTATTCAGAAAGGCTCAAGATTGCTACAGCAACCCCAATCACAAACTGTAAAGGGTTCGTGCTAAAACCCAAAAGGCTCACACTTTAAAAGCTTTTCTCTCTTCCTTTTGCTCTTTCTTATTTTCTCCATCGTAGAAATCACTTCTGAGCAGATGGGCCTATAGCAGCTTTATCATGGACCCCTTTGTGTACTGGGACCCCTTTGTCCCCCGGCTGAGCAAATGCAGCTGCTCTTGGAGTCAGTGGGGAATATCAGGTGTTTGCTTTCCAGATCAGCAGGATCCTTGCAATGATATTATCCAGTGGCTCTTTTCAGTTCCAGAATATCTTGGTGGGGTGAGGTCTATAACTGCTGGTCTTGCATTGCTCTGTTTGGAAAGATTCACCAGAAACTACAGCCAGAAAAGCTGTGGTGCATTTTCTGTGTGCCAAAATTTTAAAGCCCTAGGAGGTGAACTCTGTTAAATCTTGTAGGAGTGGTGTAAGAGATTATTGCCTCATTTATTCCTTACACCCTGCTCTGAAACATTACTAACTTGACTGCAGAAGCAACTACTCAATAGCTACGTGCACACCTCTAACTGCAGCTTAGAAGAGTACTGTGAGCTTCCATGGGTGGGAATTTATTTTGCTGCTACTTGGACTGTGATGGTTTTGTGTCTCTAGCTGCTTGTTTGGTCCCATCTTGGATATCTGTTTACAGTGGCATAATCACACCTTTAATTTTTAATCCTTATCTGGCTTATGCAAATAACATGTTTACACAAAGCTCTGGGCATCAGATGAGCTTTGTGGTGAACAGGAGATTTGGGGAATTCCTTTGCTTGCCCACAATGTAGCAGAATAGCTCAGGGGGATCTCTCATCATATTTAATTCTCTATACGCTGAACGCACTTCAGAACCATCTTCCTCTCCCAAACTGAAATATGAAAAGCAATTCTGCTCAACCCACTGACCTTCATGTCCTTGCCCGTGGTGGACCAGAGGAGTTCCTACACAGCTAATATTTCCTCTGCTTCTCAGAAAATCTTCTCCTTTATTTGCTCTGAGTCACATTAGATGTTATCAGTGGCTCCACGCTTACACAATTTGCCCTTCTGCTACCTGCCTAGGATTTACCACGAGATTATCAATGGACAGAAACTGCAGGACCTTTATAAGTATGAACCTGAATTTCCCTGATTTATCTCAGCTGATTCTGACCATTTGCTGAAGCAACTCGAAGTCCATCCAAGATTTTACACAAATGGATGTTATGTGCACAACATATAGAACAGCACATTTGCACTTGCATCCTTTGGCTGAAAGGGGAACCAGCTGTATGGGAGAGGGGATTTCCTGGATCATAGCAGTTGAAACAGAAATAGGGAAAATGCAGCCAAAAAGGCTTTTTCAGTTCTCTAAAGACCATGCCTCGGTGAGCTTCCAGGCATATTTGGCTTTGATTGTCTCTTACTTACTTGATATAATAGATTTCAATTTTTTTTTTTTTTTTTTTAACAGAAGTTAGCAGATCAGCATAGCCAAAAGTGAATAGAAACAATCTGAGGAATTGCTAAATACTACAAGGAAGTAAAGGTGATGTGAGGGTTATATTCTTATTGTCTGAGCTTTAAAGAACGGAACGTACAGTGTTTAATCATACAGTCTTACATGACTGTGTTCTATGAATATACTTGTTAAATAGTGAGGTTGGTTCAGTAGTGCCCTTGGTGCCTACTGTTGGAAGATCTCCTTTTTGTTTTGATACCAGGTCTGAGCAGCTATAGTCTCTCAAACAAGATTTCTGACAATGAATAAATTGCAGTGCATATGAAATGACTGGTGCAGCATGAAGACTCTCCCACAGAAATAGTTCACAAGTGATTACCCCCTCTTTGCCTCAAGCATACAACACAGCAAATGTTTGCAGGGCACAGCAATCTAGCAGTAATTATAGTATCAATCCTATTACTTATGAATGAATATACACAAGAGAACTACATGTACAAAACCCCAAAATATTTCCTGGACATAAAGCCAAAGCAGAATAATTAACCACATCAAAGTATTTCATGTTTTGGGGACTTTTTTACAGGCTAACACATGAAAATCAATACATTGTCAAAGAAAGCTGAGGTTTTGCAGAAACTGTCCTATGTAGTGGCAAAATATTTTGTCATTGAATGTTGACCCATTTTCCCAAGGGCATCTCTAGAGGATCGCTCAGGTGCATGTGCAAATTAGAGGCACATAGTCTAATTTGCACATGCGTTTGCCATGACTAAGAACAGAATTAAACTGAATTGGTGTTAGGGGATTAATAATGCTCTGGGTCTGAACAGAAGAGAAGTGTGGGAGGGTGGGAGGTGGTTCTAATTTCATGATTCCTGCCAATGTCAACCTTGGCATCGATATAATTAACTTGCTTGATTCGAGTCACAGAATAAAAATATGAATGGGGAGCTATGCTACTCTGCCAGCCTCCAGGCTGAGGAGCTGGAAGGAGCAGAGAGGGGCCCGAGGGGTGGGCAGCGAAGCCTTGCAGCTTAACAGTTGGTAATGACCTTTTGCTAGCTAGAGGCTTTTCCCCTGTACATGGCAAAGCTCCGGTCACAGCCTCCTTCCTGAACTGAAGTCACATTCTCTCTCCAGGGCACAGGGTAGCTTATACAGTCCTGTTCTCATTGCTCCTGTTAGAAGGCACGGAGAAATGACTGCTCTGCTTCTTGGCAAGCTGCGGAGTGACAGGTACGTGTTCCCTGGGCCCTTGTGTTAAGTACGACGGCCTCCAGAACAAATAACTGCAACAGTTCTTGCTGAATAACACAATTCACACAAAGGAGGGAGCATTAGCTGCGTTTTTTCTGCAAAATAACCAAGGCACTCCATCCCTTCCCCAGAAGTAGGAATAAGTAGCTGTAGAATCCTACAGCGCAGATGTCCGATAACAAATCCATTCAGTTTAGCTCTCCCTCACGGAAAATAAAGGAATATAAGAACTCATTATTACCAGTGCCCCAAGCAGGAGCTTAGCAGCTAGCAGTATTGACAGCTCAGATTATTAGTGTATTTATAATAAAGTCTTTTAAGTCTGCCACATGGGAGGATTTGTGAGTCAGCAAATAGGTCTGCAAGGGACAGGCCGGCACAGAAAGGAAAATTGTCAGGAATTATTCAACCCTGAACATGCCCAGGTCTGCCTCTGTTTCCTTGAGCAATAACTATTGTTCTGGGAATGAGATGTTCATTATTTTTAATTTCTTTGAAAGCTAAGTGCACAGAAGGTGGAGAGAAGTGTTGGTTTGTGACAGATTACAATAAAGCAGGTCAGCCTGCCCGAGTTGGCATGAGCTGAGAGACGAACTGTGCCCAAGGATGTTCTACCAAATCACCCCTCGTGCACAGACAGCTACCCAGTTTACCCTCTTAACCTACATTTGGAAATGTAGCATGCTTTAGAGATGCATATTGCAGTACGTTTGGGGGAACTGATTGACTTTCTAATAGGTTTAGAGCTGGAGATACCAATTTAGGGCTCATAGGAAGGACAGCCCTTAATCCCGTTCAATCTGGAGGTTCCTTGCAGGACTGAGACCACATACCGCCCAAAAACAAAAAAGCAAGAAGAGATGGCTAGCTGTCAGTTGTTTGGCATTTAGCATCTTTGTTTTTATTATTTATATAATGTGGAAGACCTCAGTGATATGCAATTTTTTACATTTAAACATTAGGGGAAAAAATAAATTACGTCTACTGCTCTGACTAGGCAGAAAGCAGCAGCTGAATGCCACAGCATAAAGGGGAGATTTTAACTAAATAGATGCACCACTCATACCAAAAGTTGGTTGGAACAGGATGCTTAAGTCACATTAGTATCTTAAAAAGCTTTTGCTAAACACAGATCCTAATCACTTGTGCTCACTGATAGTCCCATTCTGCTTTTTTTAGCAGTAGTAATCCAGGTAACCTGGACAAACTCCAACTTGGGTAATTATGTTCTCCTGACCTAAATTCTTCTTGCTGTTTCAAATGGATACTATTCTTGGTCTGATATCCTAAATGAGCAATTGTTGTTATGTGCACCCTTAAAGGCTTTCTGTGTTTCATCTGTTAGCTATGTATCACTGGATACGCAGCGTGTCTTGGATACACTGTGGTATGTTTATAAACTTAAAAATCCCTTTGTAGGATTTAAAGTGGGAGAGGAATTAGAAAAAGTAAATTAAAAGTAAATTTAATTTACTTTTCACAGGATCTACTTAAAAATATTTTTGCTGACATAGATCAGATATGTATTAGATTAAATCAGACATTTTAGCATACATCTGTGATGTGGTTATTGTAGGCACTTTAGTAGGCAGTCCTAGAACTTCAGATTTGTTGGCATTTATCACTGACTTCAGAGAATGAATGCTCATAATTCTGCAGAACACTCGGTAATGAGAATTTCAGCTGGACATTTCCAGGTTGTTCTTCCCAGTTCCAGCTGGTCAGCCAGTACCTGAAACACACCAGTGGCTCCTGGTACTACATGTCCTCTGGGAAGGCTCAGCCCAGACCAGTACACAAACTAAAACATACATACAGATAAACCCTGTTTAGTTTTTTTTGCGGGGAGGGGTTGTGTTTGGTTTTGTTGGTGGTTTTTGTTTGTTTGTTTGTTTTAAATAAAACTCCGAGATGAGGCAATGGCCTGAGGAAACTGCAAAAGGATAAAGCAGATCTAGTGGATCACACTAGGGACATCAGCTGAATCAACATTAGCTAAATTTATTAGACTTTCTTCCATATCTTGGTTTCAGCCTGCTCTGAGTGTGAAATACGCACTTAGTTTCGCTGTGTGCTAGCCCTTATGTGTTTTTTATCAAAAGCATTTTACTAAACCTCATCCTTCAGCTGGTGCTTGGACCTTACCTGCCCTTTTTCACATGCTGTGATTTGTTAGATCTTTCATATGATCTGAGCTCCTGGCACATACCCGGACAGGCTCCGGTAAGGCAAGCGCAGGAAAACAGCAAGGTGGGACCAACATTTCAGGGATAAGTGCAGAAAACAAAGCAATGTGTATAGGAAGGAATCAGAAGGGAAATCAGTGTCAAAACCCCAGATTTGAAGCAGGATGGGACAGGAAGTAGGAGGGTGGCAGGGGAGGAAGAGAAAAGCTGCTGCTGCTGAAGGTCGTAGCAGTAGAGGATGAAAAAGCTCTGCGGTGGAAAGTGGAAAGGCGGAGTGTCAGTGGGTAAAAGAAAAGAGTGGGCATGGAGCCATGAGTAGGAAAGGGGACTGGAAACAGGAAACAGCACAAAGCCACTGCCATGAGGAAACCGGCAAAAATCCGTTCTCATCGGTGCCCCGGCCGTGCTGACATTGCTGCTCTT